>NC_134358.1:414166336-414466336 GCF_048569485.1 Anomaloglossus baeobatrachus
AATCGCTATGTTTATATTGCTGACAGTATACTATATTGCTTTTTTGTAGATGTCGAGCATATGAAGACTGCTGTGGATCAAGATGTTGCGTCCGGGCACTCTCCATCCAGAGACTATGGTATTTTTGGTAGGTTACCTTATACGAGTAATGTGCATTGAATCAGCACTTTAGGGTAATTACCCACGGTTATTTTAGGCACATTATGCTAACTTTATGTTAAAAACTATATCCAGACATTAAAGGGGTTTTCAGTTGAGGAAAAAATTGGTCATAGGGTGCCCTTTTCTTCAGAAAACAAGGCAGCAAGTGTTTGGTTTTTCAATACAGGGTAAGGAAGCATTTTACAATGCCCAATGAATATGGTGCCCAACATATTGTCCATATACTGCACAAACGCACTAAAGGCCCCGTCACACACAGAGATAAATCTTTGGCAGATCTGTGGTTGCAGTGAAATCATGGACATATTATTCCATTTGTACACAGCCACAAACCTTGCACTGATTGTCCACAATTTCACTGCAACCACAGATCTGCCACAGATTTATCTGTGTGTGTGACAGGGTCTTACGTTTTCATGTAGGGAGTTGTTCTGGGTAGCAGCTCTTCACTCTGGTAAGAGATCAACCTCCCTTCTTAATTATTCAGACTACACCAATATCATGATAACATTGTTTATTTAAACTGAACAACCCCTTTAAACTGATTGGATTGGATAAATGGACTTTTGGGTCCATCACTGACCTTGTCTTTTCAAGGCTCTTTGTCAGATGCCAAGCAGAGGTAGTAATGGCCTTCACACAAACCAGGACACAGGAAATAATTTTCTTTCTGAAAGAAGCGCATTACGTAAAGAGGTATTGGCAACAGGCAACTATGGAGAATGGGACATGTAGACTTTGAGGGATAAGTCACTGATACAGAATGTCATAACTACTGATGAATGTAAACTTATATTATTTCAGAAAGTCTTTTGCAAATTTTAAAGGTTATCTAACTTAACATAATGTGGGAAAAAAATGACTTCTGATTTCCAGTAATATAGTTTCTGTATACATAGGTTTTTGTATGTATAGAAAGTAAGTGTAGACATCAAAGCGTTCTTTCACTAATGTCAAAGATTTGAGAATGTCCTCTTTTCTGGGATCCATACCAAATCTAGTAAGAAAGGTTAAAAAATAGAATAATTAATTAAAAGTTTTCCTCTTTAAGTAAAGTGGACCTCATATGCTCCAAATATCAAAAAGAGCTTGTATCTGTGTCGCCCAGGGCTATAGGGGTACTCAGTCCCGGGCCATATATGTACGGGGATGCTGTGTCACGGTTGTATAATGGCCGATGCCCGGTTTCGTGACCCTGGGGACACTTTTTAAAAGGGTGTATATACAGAGGAGTGAAAGAGTTTGTATTGTGACGCCACTTGCGGGTTGCGGTTATGGTGATGGAACAGTCTAGTACCTCTGGGGCTGATGGTGGTGTCAGCCGAGATGGTAGGCCCTCCGCAAGCAGGGCTAGGCCCCAGGAAATGGATGGAAGGGTCCGTCGCAGAAAGAAGTGAGACCACACAGTGGGGATGCAGTGCAACTTCTGTTTACTCACTGTCAGATGGAATGGTGGCCTCGAGGATGGCTGGTTCAGACCCCTGGTTCCTTTTGTCCCTGGGCCGGTGTGGTGATTTGGTAGTTTTTTTCCCCAACACCTCTGATTTGTGGTTGGGACCCCATAGCCTGGTCCGTTTGTGGGTCCCTTACTGTTTTTTGGCAGTCTCTTGTCCGTACGGCGGGTAGTGCAAACCCTGTAGGGTCGGTGTTCTATTCCGGTTCCTGGCTCAATCTTTACTGCTGATGCCCCAGGATTCTTTGGGTCAGTGAGGTCTGTGAAGGTCCCCTCACTGTGCAGGTTTTTGTCAAGTTGCGTGAAGCTGTCGCCTGACCTAGGGCCCTGTGCCCCGTCGGTGTTCTGGTTCCAGAGGTACCTGGCTGTACTGTCCCTGGCAACCACTCTCCTTGCCACCTGGGTCATTGTTACATGACCCCGTCTGGAGACACATCCGTCCCCTTCCACTGTCACTAAGGGACTCTTTTCTCTCAGTGTCTGTCTGTGTCTATTTTATTCCCTTCCACTGGGCTGCCTTCTAGTGGACTGGACTGGCTCCATCTCTAGGCGGCCATCCATTGGGGCCCGGACTAGTCAGTCATCCCTAATTGGGACTGGGAAACTGAGGATGTTATGAGTGTTGTTGGTACTGGCACTGGGTTTCCAGGTCCCTGGGGATAGGCCCTGCATCTTAGTCAGGATGCAGTACCTAGTAGTGCCCTGAGGGATTCAGGGGCACTACATATCCACCCTCCTGAGGTTAGTGTCAGCTCCCCCCCACTGCTTGCTTCTCAGTGTATTGGATGAGAATACCAGCCCCCAGCTGTTGGCTTTATC
Organism: Anomaloglossus baeobatrachus; assembly: GCF_048569485.1. Classification (NCBI taxonomy): domain Eukaryota; kingdom Metazoa; phylum Chordata; class Amphibia; order Anura; family Aromobatidae; genus Anomaloglossus; species Anomaloglossus baeobatrachus. The sequence continues at coordinate 414,168,771 of NC_134358.1, forward strand.
TTAATTGGATATCAAAATTGGGTGGACCGCACGTCGTTTTTTTTAAAAATATTTATTTAAATATATATTTTTTTTAAAGCGGCATGCGGTTCCTCTTAATTTGATACACAGCAAAGACCAAGGCCAACAGCTACAGCCTGTAGCCATGGCTTTATCTGGGCTGATATCACTATATGGGGGCCCCTACGCTTTTTTTATTTATTTATTTATTTATTTATTTATTTTACCCTCCACTATAAGCACGCAGACAGCACCTGTGATTCCAACCACTCTCATGCGCTGTTAGAGAGGGTGTGGCCGTGGTCTACAGCAGCCAATAGAGCCTCAGGTGAGTGGGGAAAGCAGAAAATATGTATGAGGACTGATAAGCGGACCCTGAAGAAGCGTTACAGCCGCGTGGGAGGCTTGGTAAGTATATTCTCCTGCTTTAACCCTTTTATTTTACAGGTAATGTTCTGGTCCCCATAGACTTATGTGGGATTCAATATCCGGGCAGTAAGAAGCAGTAAGAGCAGATTAACAAAGAAGATATTTCTAAGGACATGCTTCTATATAACATACTCTGCTCTCATTCTCTAGGTTTCTACTCATGATGGGAGTTCTGTTTTGTTGTGGAGCAGGATTCTTCATTAGGAGGCGAATGTATCCACCATTGCTTGTTGAAGAACCAACATTTAATGTATCTTACACAAGGCAGACACCTGGGCCTCCACCAGGTCTGTACAACAGTTTACATATTTTTAAAAGTCATTATAAGAAAATTATATACATTGTGTATACGTGTCAGTAGAGAAAGGTATCTAAAGTAATGTTTGAAAAGATTTTTTCGATCTTGCAAAATCTTTGTGTTTTTCATATAAAAGGAATAAACTCTTCAAGGTGCTCAACTGGTTTACAAAGGTTTGGGTCACTTTTTCAACCATGAAAAGTGAACTATGTAGAGTAGACTCTGGTATAGCTCAGTACATGCACCAGCTTGCAGAAAATGGTGCTCACCACGCTTTGGTTACTTTTTGGCTAGTGTTAAGTGGGCTTTACACGAGACGATAGATTGTGCGATATGTCGTTGGGGTCACGGTTTTCGTGACGCACATCCGGCATACCGCACGACGTCGTCTCGTGTGACACCTCCTAGCAACGCAGTATCGATCACAAATCGTGAGTCGTGTACTCGTCGCTAGGTTTCATAAAATTGTTTAATTAAAATGGCGGCGGTTGATCATCGTTTCCGTGGCATCACACGTTGCTCCGTGTGACACCACGGGAACGATGAACAGCAGCTTTACCTGCCTCCCGCGGCACCTGACGGCTTAATGGAAGGAAGGTGCAAGGAACATTATCGCTATGCCAGCTTCACATGCACTCACCTGCCCTGCGACGTCGCTCTGGCCGGCGACCCGCCTCCTTCCTAAGGGGGCGAGTCGTGCGGCGTCACAGCGACGTCACACGGCAGCCGTCCAATAGAAGCAGAGGGGCGGAGATGAGCGGGACGTAAACATCCTGCCCCCCTCCTTCCTTCCGCATTGCAGCCGGGACGCAGGTAGGAGATGTTCCTCGCTCCAGCGGCTTCACACACAGCGATGTGCGCTGCCGCAGGAATGAGGAACAACATCGTACCTGTCGCTGCACCGGCGTTATGGAAATGTCGTACCCTACACCGATGATACGATAACGACGCTTTTGCGCTCGTTAATCGTATCAAAAAGGCTTTACACACTACGATATCGACAGCGATGCCGGATGTGCGTCACTTTCGATTTGACCCCACCGACATCGCACCTGCGATATCGTAGTGTGCAAAGTGCCCCTAAAAGTGGGCGTCAAGTGGTACAACATAGGACTAAAATGGAGAGGATATAATATAATGAAAGACAGTGTCCCAGGGGTAATCTTTAAAGGAATATTTATTCCTTCCAGACAGCAACGTTTCACCCAACAGTAGAGCTTTATCAAGGGGGCTTGTAGAAAGAGAGACCCTGATTCCTGCCATGTGTCACTTACTGAGCTGTTTATTGTCATTTTGATCAAATCAATGTTTTCTCTGATGCAGATATAGCAGTTAAACAGAGCTCATGAATATACTGGACTACCAGACAGCACGCCAAGTAGTCCTCTAATGATAATCTACTGCTAATTAAACAGGGATTTTATCAAAACTACACTAAACAGCTAAGTAAGTGACATACCGATGGAATTAGGATCTCTGCCCTTACATTAGGCTGCTCTCAGATTAGGTGGCTAAAACCTGGTGACAGATTCCCTTTAAAGGTGTTATATAGGTCATTTAAACAATTACCTTAAAATAGGGAATCCTGGATTTATCGACATTAAGCAGCCACAACTACGGAGCTGTTTTGATAACTGGAAATCAGTTTTCTAATAACAGTGAAGGAATTTGATTTCCCCACTTCTTAGTGGAATTGTCTTAATTCAGTCAGATTGGCAGTAATTACGCCTGGATGTGTCTATTCTAACCCATTTTAATTCATTTACTTAAACGGTTGACTGAGTAACTAAGGGGACAGTTTATTTCTCACACTGTTCCTTAAATGATTAGAATTAGCATGTATAAACTGTAGGAAGTAAATTGATCAGTACGTTTCTGAATAGTAAGAGGAAGCTAGAGCACCTGTAATAGACCTACATGAGTAGAATAAGCTAAGTGGTCATGTAGCTGTTGTCACTGATCCTAATTTTTCATAACTTTTTAATTTTTTAAAATTAAAGGACTCTGTCACCCGGTTTTTGCTCCCCATCTGAGAGCAGCATAATGTAGAGACAGGGATCCTGATTCCAGTGATGTGTCACTACAGCTATAGCTACAGGCTATTAATAGCAACTGTCAGTGGTTGCTATAGTAACAAAATAAACTGTTAGTATAAGAAGCCTATGTGTGAGGTAATATGATGTCATTGGGGAGACAGACAGATACAGACAGAAAGAGACAGACAGACAAACAGACAGAGATACAGAGAGAGACAGATGGGCAAAGAGACAGACCTGGAAAGAGCCAGACCTGGAAAGAGACAGATGGGCAAAAAGACAGACCTGGAGAGAGACAAACTAGGAAAGAGACAGACGGGGTAAGAGACAGCCCTAGAAAGAGACAGCCCTGGAAAGAGACAGACGGGCAAAGAGATAGACGGGCAAAGAGACAGACGGGCAAAGAGACAGACGGGCAAAGAGACAGACAGGAAAAGAGACAGATGGGCAAAGAGACAGACCTGGAAAGTGACAGACCTGGAAAGAGACAGACCTGGAAACAGACAGACCTGGAAAGAGACAGACCTGGAAAGAGGCAGACCTGGAAAGTGACAGACCTGGAAAGAGACAGACCTGGAAACAGACAGACCTGGAAACAGACAGACCTGGAAAGAGACAGACCTGGAAAGAGGCAGACGGGGAAATAGAAAGACGGGGAAATAGACAGACGGGGAAAGAGACAGACCTGGAAGGAGACAGCCCTGGAAAGAGACAGCCCTGGAAAGAGACAGACCGGGAAAGAGACAGACCTTGAAAGAGACAGCCCTGGAAAGAGACAGCCCTGAAAAGAGACAGCCCTGAAAAGAGACAGACGGGGAAAGAGACAGACGGGGAAAGAGAAAGACGGGGAAAGAGACAGATGGGGAAAGAGACAGACGGGGAAAGAGAGAGACGGGGAAAGAGAGTGACGGGGAAAGAGAGTGACAGGGAAAGAGAGCGACGGGGAAAGAGAGTGACGGGGAAAGAGAGCGACGGAGAAAGAGAGAGACGGGGAAAGAGACAGACGGGGAAAGAGACAGACTTGGAAAGAGACAGCCGAGGAAAGAGACAGATGGGGAAAGAGACAGACAGGGAAAGATACAGACAAAGACAGACGGGGAAAGAGAGAGACAGACAAACACACATATAGAGACAGACACAGAGATAGCAACAGACAGACACAGAGATGGAGACAGACTGATACAAATACAGGCAGAGAGATAGAAACAGACAGACAGAGAGATAGAAACAGACAGACAGAGACATAGACACAGACAGACAAAGAAAGACACAGACAGAGAGACAGACAGACAGAGACTGGGAGAGAGACAGTTACCATCCCGGGCAACGCCCGGGTACTACAGATAGTTAAGAATAAAATAAACATAATTGCCCTAAAATATACATAAAATAATTAAGAAACCTTTTTGTTTACATATTTTCTATAGCAGTAATACAGTTCCACAGTCATATATTCAATGTTTGCAAATTACAGCGTTTCAGAGTGCTGCTGTATTTTTTTTATTATATTGAATAGTCGTGACGGCTTGCACCTGTTCACACTTGTCTTATTCTGTTTAAGTGTGATGATCTGACCCTACTTCACCTCTTGGTCTTAATTTATTTGCTACTAAACCTAGCTAGTGAGATGGCTGTATTGTTATTTGGTACCTAGACATGGACATTTCTTAGTCGCAAAACTTTATATTCTGTATGAATAAAATGTGATTTTAATTAACCATTAATGATAACTTACATTCTTAAGTCAATATATCCTTGAACTGAAGGTGAAAGCCAACCTTCTTGCACTCTAACATTTAGGTTTATTATTTTATGTTGATTTATTACATATCTTTGTTATTTATGAGCAGCTAGTTGTTCACTTTCTGCCTGTTCCGCCCTGTGACGATCTGTTCTGGCACAGACTAGTTACCGATTGTGCCAACGATCCTCCCACTTCTTGTAGCATCAACTTGACAGAGAAGCTTCTTTTCTTTTGCCATGCTCTGTTGAAGTTGTCACCTTGATTAACAACCGGTGTTTTTTTTTATTAAGCTTAATGTTTAAATGTATGCTGTGGCACTAAAGGTTTTTTAGCCTGCTTTAACCTAATAAATAAATAATTTAAAAAACAACGTGGGGTCCCCCTTATTTCTGATAACCAGCAATGGTAAAGCAGACAGCTGCAGGCTGATGTTATTAGGCTGGGAAGGTCCATGATTACTGAGCCCTTCCCAGTATAAAAACACCAGCCCATAGCCCCAAAAGTGGAGCACCACATAAGATGTGCCAATTCTGGCACTTCCCGATTGCCCTGGTTTGGTGGCAATTGGTTAATGGTTTTTGGAGTTGATGTCAGCCGTGTAATGTCAGCTGGCATAAAGCCCTGATGTTAGTAATGGATCGGTGTCTATCAGACACCCCAATTACTAACCCAGTAAGTAAAAGAAAAAAATCACAAACACAAAAGTACATTACTTGAAGAAAACACTCCCCAACTCTTTCCCTGGTTCACCAATTTAAAAAAAATCAAACCCATTCAGGTCCAACGTAGTCCAAGGATTCCGACATAATTCAGAGAACACGACGTAGTCCACAAATGGAAACCTGAATAACATATAAATAAAAACATTCACCAATTTAATAGAAAGCAAAGTTCCCTGTTCTGACCTTGTTCAGCAGTTCCCACGACATTCTTCAATTACGTAGATCAAAAGCTATGGAGTCTCAGAACGAGGCTCCCATAGTGTTTGAGCAGCAGCCACTCTCGGCTCATGTTTCTCCCCGTGAGACCTGGTGACACTGATGAGCAGTGACATCAGGAACGTCACTGATCATCACAGTCTCTGCTCATCAATGTTGTTGGGTCTTGTTGAGCACAGCTGCTCAAAATCTCAAAGTTCTGAGGCTCCATAGACATAATAGGGGAAGGTCATGGGATTCACTGGACTACATCAGACCTGGGAACTGTCTATCTATCTATCTATCTATCTGTATTTATTTGATTGCTTTATTATTTCTGACAACAGGCAGGAATTTACATAGCGTATTCTAGGATGTAAAAGATGATGTTAAACATGCATGGCATATGTATGTCATACGGATGCTAGGCGAGAATTGGAGTATTGGAGCGATTATTTATACGCAGATATGAGCAAACCCTTATAAAGAGAAGGAAGAGGCACCCAGGACAGTCTGTGATGTACAAAGAGAGGCTAAAACAAGGGAGAAAATCACACAAAGAGGATAGAACTATGCAGGGGAGGGAGGAAACCACATAGAGGATAGAACTATGCAGGGGAGGGAGGAAACCACACAGTGAGGATAGAACTATGCAGGGGAGGGAGGAAACCACACAGTGAGGATAGAACTATGCAGGGGAGGGAGGAAATTACACAGAGAGAATGGAACTATGCAGGGGAGGGAGGAACCCACACAGAGAGGATAAAACAATGCAGGTGAGGGAGAAAATCACACAAAGAGGATAGAACTATGCAGGGGATGGAGAAAATCACACAGGAGGATGTTACTATACAGGGGAGGGAGGAAATCACACACAGAGGATATAACTATGCAGGGGAAGGAGGAAATCACACAGAGAGGATGGAACTATGCAGGGGAGGGAGGAAATCACACACAAAGGATAGAAATATGTAGGGGAGGGAGGAAATCACACAGTGGATGGAATTATGCAGGGGAGGGAGGAAATTACATAAAGAGGATAGAACTATGCAGGGAAGGGAGGAAACTACATAGAGGATATAACTATGCAGGGTAGGGAGGAAATCACACAGAGAGGATAGAATTATGCAGGAGAGGGCGGAAATCCACACAGAGAGGATAGAATTATGCAAGGGAGGGAGGAAATCACAGAGAGAGGATAGAACTAAGCAGGGGAGGGAGGAAATCATACAGACAACATAGAACTATGCAGGAGAGGAAATCACACACTTCTCTGCATCATTGTCCATCAGCACAGTGTGTCCCTCCTGGACTGTAGCATTGGGCAGCAGTACAGGAATAAAGCTGTGCAAATACATGAGATGTAGTAAAGGCAGCAGCATCTTGGACACATCGACCTCACAACTAGCGATTATTAGTAGAAGGGACACACTGACATAAGAAAATACTGAAACTAGAGAATTTTAAATTATATATCAGGGGATCTGAAAATGAATAAAGGAATAGTACACCTTGAAACTTAGTCCAACTCCTTTTCAAGATGACACCCAACTTTATGTAAAATTCATTTTTCCATGTCAGAGGTGTGAATAGTCTGAACTTCAAATATGGGACGGCTATCTAATGTATTTCTATTTCTATTTCAGGGCCCCAGCAGCCGGGAATGCCATATTATTCTGATCCAGGGGGAAACCCAGCAACACCTTCTTTTCACATGCAGCCAAACTCCCCTCAAGGAAACCCAGCTTTTCCCCCTCCCCCGTCTTACTACAACACACCTCCACCACCCTACGAGCAAGTGGTGAAATCTTGCAAATGAAGCAATTTTGCACTTGGCAATTTTTTTTTCTTATATCTGACTTTTTACAACTTTACCATGAAGAAGACTCTCTCTTGGCATGACGATTGATCTATTGGTATGAAGTTTTGGAAGACCAGATCTGGTCAGTGGGACAGTTCTTGGTGGAACATGATTGCAGCCATGAAATTTTTTCAGAAATACAGTTTGTTACCGTTTCGGCACTAGCATGGAGTTTGATGGATAATTGCACCCCTCCAATGCTGGAAAGGCAGTTTTTTCAGTTTAATTTATTTTTTTTTTGTACACGTTCTTTAGTACGTAGCTCTTTCATTGTATCTATGCTGGTGGTGTACATTACATATCGTTGCCTAGTTTGCCTATTATTCTTGAGAGTGCTAGCAGAATATGCAGTATCTACAATAAAAGGCATGCTCTTCATGGAAACCATGTTGGATAAGTTGTGTTTTTCATCAAAGTGTAAGAAAAGAAATAAAAAAAATAAATACGACCAATGGATTAAACCAGACAATGGTCATCTCTGCTGGCAACAAGTCAAATACTATTAAGGATGTCACAAATGGAGGGGTCCCCTTTGGTGGGATGAATTTCTTAAACAAGAACCTATACAATAATGATACAGTACTTTTTAACCTAATTAATTTCTCATGTATTGCATTGGGATTCATATTCAGGGTAAGGTCACACATAATTTCTGCAAACTGAACCTGCATTTGGTTTGTCCATGTTTGTTAAATGGGGTTTTACCAAGATCACTGATAAGTTGGCGTAGCTCATTGCTGATGGTCCTACATCTGGATCCCCACCAATAACAAGAATGGCGTCCAAAGTTAATTCAGAAACTTTGAGGTTGATGACGATAACTGGATTCTACTCTTGGATGTCTATCTTGCCTATAGACTTTGACTGGTGTGACCATATGTAAGCTTGATCACCATTCAATGCACATGAGGGTCTTGTGCCAGGTATATTTTTCTCTCACACTCTCCGATGTTTTAGGAAAAATATAGTTTAAAGATGGCTGGGTGCCATAGGTAGAGATGTTCTAGTTTGGAACGAGCCCCGGTTGGTTTCTCTCCTCTCCACGCCAGTGATTGACAGGTTTCTTCCATGTATGTACTTAGTGAGACATCTATCAATCACCTGTAGCAGCACTGGGAAATGCTATATGGGGACCACACAGGTCTCGTCTCCGACTATGGCTCTTTAAACTATAATTTCCCAGAAACACAGGAGCTTTTCACAGAAAGATTTCTCTGGCTGCAGTCATGCTGCCAGACTCTTATTCATGCTGCCCGTAGTTTGGTCAGAATGCATACAGTGAAAGGTTTCCTTTAAAGATATTTGCAAATTGCTTCATTTAATTGTAATTTATGTGCACTGTAAAAGTTGATTGTAAAAATGTAGACAGCCATTAAGACCTTGCTGTCATATTTAAGGGGAGCAAAGTTAAGGCTCAGGTCTGTTCTCATAGTAGCCATAATAGTACAAAAGAAATTTGCTAATAGGAGTAATGAAAGACATCAGCAGTCTCTTTGCTGTGAGTCTGATATATTCACTAGGAAAGCACTCCCCCACCTCTCGTTACTATTCTCACAGTGATTGATAGGCTGCCGTGTATGCAGATACATTGTGTTACGGTCACCGAGGGGGAGGGGCGGCGAGCGTCTGGGAATGGACCTACTGGACTGTGCACCGCACTCCCCTGAAGGAGCAACAACCATCGAACCCCTATACAGGGATTGTGTGGCACCCCAACAGAAGGCCTAAATGCACGGCAGTCAGGGACCTGATGAGATAGTCTCTTACAAACGGGATTAGTCTTTAAAAGTCCGCTGCAAGTGTGCTTGATAGCAGCAGCAAGGTGATGGTCAGCATGGAGGAGATGGCCCTGATGTGGTAGCATGGAGGTAGTGGCTCTGATGTGGCAGCACGGAGGTAGTAGCTCGGATATGGCAGCATGGAGGTAGTGGCTAGGACGTGGCAGCACAGAGGTAGTGGCTCGGATGTGGCAGTACGGAGGTAGTGGCTCACACATGGCAGCACGGAGGTAGTGGTTCAGACGTGGCAGCACAGAGGTAGTGGCTCTGACGCGGCAGCATGGAGGCAGTGACTCTGATGTGGCAGCACCGGAGGTGATGGTAGAGAGCAGGCTCTAGGACGAGACAGACGTTAGACACACGAGACTAGTATTAAGACTAGACACAGTAATGTACAGGGAACTGAGAACTAGCAACGAACTATAAGCAACGTTGCTCAGGCACCTCCTGTCAGGGGAGGAGGACTTAAATACCTTTAAGGTGACAGGTGACCTCAGGAAAAGTGCCCCGCCGAGGCCTGGGAACGGGGATGCATGGGGATACCACACTGGGACCGGGACAGGGAGCTATACACTGCGGTGAGTTGACAATCATTGCACGGAGGGGTGGGGGGAGATAAATTATGTGCCCATTGCATTATCCAGGTTGCTACTAGTCAATAGTTTTGACTAATTTTAGAGGAGACCTTCTTACAAAGGGCAACAAATTCCTGACAAACATCTAGAATTCTTTACTATGGCTTTTAGAGGCCGATGCACTAAATGCAGAGTTCATAAAGATATATTATGGATAAAGTCATCATATTTAGCTGAAAACATCGAAAAGGAGGAAATGGCTACTCAAAAGTGACCTATTAAGAATAACAAAAGAACTGTAAATATGAGTCCAAAAATTACCAAGAAATGTAATGAAGTAATGGAGCTAAATTGTACATTTCCGGACATTTAAGTGGCACAATAGTGATTTTTATGGAATGACAGAATCATGCTGCCTCAGCCGCATAGTCATATATTCCTGATGTAGATGGAAGTTATCAATATGGTGGATTCACACACTGGAGAGTTTGTCAGAAATGTTGCCACTGTTTCTTTCATCTTAATGGAACTTACAGAAAGTTTGTACTTACCACCAAAGCAACCGGATTCACAAAACAATCCATTTTTATTTGCAGAAATTTTGTGAACAAAATCTAGAATGATTATAACAGCAAAATGATCTCCATTAAGAGCCAATTTCCTGTATTTTCTTTATTTATGGCCAATGTGAGATCTTTTGGGTGAATGTCATCAGTTAACAAACATGTTTGAAGAAGACCAACCTTCAGGAAAATCACTTTTACCTGGATGCTTTGGATTTGCTTTTCTCTACAGTCATTGGCACAGATTAGCTATAATTACATGAAGCATTCTTGCCTAATTTCAGCCCCCAAAAGGCCGATTCATGAGCAGAAGATTTTTTTGCAGTTGTTTTTATTGCAAGTTACAACTGCAATTGAAATTTCATTTTGGTGAATAAAACGAACTGTTTTAAACATGTGCTGTATACAATTCCTATGTGTACTCTAATCCACACCAAAAACCCAACTAATAATCACTGCAAAAACACCCCGAAAATGCACAAAAATGCAGCAGAACCTGCATTTTTTTAAACAAAGTTTTTTACTGCCAAGTAAGTGGGTTATGGCTACAGAAAAAAAGGCTCTAAAAACGCCGTATGTGAACATAGCCTAAACTACTTTGCTCCACAATTATCATTTGTTTGTAAGCTTTTTTTCTGTAAGATGCTTGACATGTAGACGTGGTATATCGGAGGGTAAGAGATGGTCTAAATTGTAATCTCATCAGCCAAATTTGCACCAAACATTAGCGTATCTAAGGCCTCTTTCATACGTCATTGAAAAACACACGTTTTAAAGGTGCCGTGATTTTGGCACACGTGTGCTATCCGTGATGGCACAATGAGATTGCAAACTTTTTATTCACATGTCTCCTGCGTTGCAGTCCGTGGTGCTGATGTCTCTGTCGCTGCTGTCTCCAGCGCTGTTACTTCCGGGTCCATGGTGCAGTGAATATGCAATGAGCATAATGACTGGGCCCTGAAGCAACTGACTGCAGCATTGAAGATAGCATGGCTGGAGACAGGTGAGTATAGAAAATCACTTTATTTTACAGACATGTGTTTTCTTTTGTACGTGTGACATGTATGACATCACTGTGTGGTTCATGTGACATCAGTGTGCCAGAGATAAATGGACTTGTCTCCGTGTGTAACACATGGACACGCGTGTGCGCCACACGGAGACCCAGTCCATGAGAAATCACTGATGTGTGCGCAGACCCATTGATTTTAATAGGTTTGCGTATATCCGTGTCTCTGGTATGTATAAAAACAGCGTCATACGTACCAGAATGACTGATGTGTGAAGGGGGCCTAAGTGGAACAAAGTAAGACATCTTGTTGATGGCGTCAGCTTACACTACTCACCTTAGAAACGTGGCAATTTAATCAATGAGAATGAACCATTGTGATAAATCTGGCACAATTTAAGACTGTCTTTTTTAACGGGTGGCACTAAATGACCACCAATCAGGAACTTGTTGGATAATTGGCAGCCGTTTAATTTCATGTTTCTACAGACCAGCTAACCTTACAATGCACACTGTACAATCAGTAAGAAATCATTCTGTACTTTTAGGCTGCCCTTGTTCTCGGCAGTATATTGTTTACATGGGATGATGTGCTGCCGCTGATGATCTTTTGTGCAGCACAAAGACGAGTATTTTGCTTGGTCATCAAATGATCAGTAGGTTGTTTAGACTGCAAGATTATCATATAATAAGTGTTCCTTGGTCCGTTGTTCATGATAATTATACAGTGTAAATGCAGCATACGTTTCCAAGTCTAAAAGTTAGATTGCTTTAGTAGGCTTAGGCTATGTGCGCACAGTGCGTTTTTCGTGGCGTTTTTGCGCGTTTTTCTGGTGCGTTTTTGGCCTCAAAACGGCAGGACTTTGCTTTCCCAGCAAAGTCTATGAGTTTTCATTTTTGCTGTCCGCTCACATCTGTTTTTTTTACCTGCGTTTTTGAGTTAAAAAAAAAAATGGACATGTCAGTTCTTTCCTGCGTTTTTCTGCGTTTTCCCCCCATGCAATGCATTGGAAAAACACAGCAAAACGCAGAGATCAAAAACGCAGCAAAACGCAGCCAAAAACGCACCAAATCGCGGCAAAAATGCATGCGTTTTTGATGCGTTTTTTCGACGCAGGTGCGTTTTTGTGCGTTTTTAGCGGCCAAAAACGCACAAAAACGCAGCGTCAAAAAGACGCAGTGTGCGAACCTAGCCTTAGGACTGGTTCTGAACTACAAGAAGAGCAGATCAGATAAGTAAATGTGCATCTAATAGGATTAACACTAAATGTAGATGTTCCAGAAGCGGATTTCATGGTTATATTTGAATAAATGTTGATTTTTTTGTTGAAAAATAAATGTGGATTGTTTTTCATGGGAAAATATAAAACATCCCCTAAAAATAAGTCCTACCGCACCTTTTGTAGCAAAAATAATATAAGACCCCATCTTATTTTATGGAAACATGGTAATTGCATAGTTTTTTGCATGTTTAAAATGGCTATGAGATGAGGTTGTAGAAAAGATCATGTCACAAGCGTGTCTTAAATCACTTTTTATATTGAATGAAAATGCTGATAAAATGAGACTTGTGCAGCATAAATCCACATGCACAGAGCACTACAGATATACTAGGGATTGCAGTAATGTATAATATGGATATACTACTTATTGTAGCAATGACACTCTGATATGGCAGGTAAATATCAGTATCTTTGGGCTAGTACTATACCGCTCTATGCTTTATATTTCATACAGAATAATTAATACAGATTTATAGGGAACAGTTCCATCACATTAATATTTCAAAGTGCCTATAGCTCTGTATTACTGGACCTTAGGGATCTTCTTTATTACTGTGCAGCCTCTGTGGGTGCGACTTTGCCTTGAGGTCTTAATCCTGCTTTACACGAGACGACCGATCGTGCAATAGCATGATCGATCGTACCCGCCCCCGTCGTTTTTGCGTCACGGGCAATTAGTTGCCCATGGCGCACAAACTCGTTTAACCCCCGTCACACGTACTTACCTTCCGGACGACCTCGCTGTGGGTGACGAACGTCCACTTCCTGGAGTGGGAGGGACGTTCGGCATCATAGCGACGTCACACGGCAGCTGGCCAATAGAAGCGGAGGGGCGGAGATGAGCGGGATGTAAACAGAGCAACGTGTGATGCCACGGAAACGATGAACAACCGCCGCCATTTTAATTAAACAATTTTATGAAACTTAGCGACGAGTACACGACTCACGATTTGTGAGCGTTACTGCGTCGCTAGGAGGTGTTACACGAGACGACATCGTGTACGATGCCGGATGTGCATCACGAAAACCGTGACCCTGACGATGCATCACACGATCAGTCGTGTCGTGTAAAGCCCGCATTAGACTTGTCCCTCAAAGTGAATCTTCACTTTTGAAAATGTTGTCATTTTAATGGTGTTGACCATTTAATCTTTACAAATGTGTTGTGGATATAATTTTGTGACACGTGCTAACATATGAGAATTATATAAAGTGGCTACTAGAAGAGGGGTATGTGACCAGATCTTTCCATCAGCCTCCTCCAAATAAAAAAACACTGCACATGGGAAAGCTATTTTTTAAATGGAGAAGGTGTAAGGAGTTGTTCAGTCTCATGCTCCTCCACCGTTAGGTATTTTGTGGACAGGATAATTGTGCAGCCTGTGAGCAAAGCTGCACTGATAAGTGCTGAAAGAGAACTTTGAGATAAGTATAAGTACAGGGTTTGAAGAGTGTTGGTGTGGAACAATGACCCAAAATCACACCTGAGCAATGCATGCCGCTAGTTTCTCCATACAGGAGGCGTCTTGAAGCTGTCATCATCAAGAAAAGCTTTTGTACAAAATATTAAATACATTTCAGTAAGCGTGTTCAATACTTTTTCTCTGTATCATTTTCCATTATTACATATCACTAAATTTATGGACATCTATGGTTTTATTTCTTTGCCTATGTGGATTGGATGGGTTGTTACGGACATACTGTGATAAATTCATGTCACTTTCATCTATAGAAATATATCTACTTCGAAAATTGGTGACAAGTTTTATACTTATCTCACCCTCTGTACATTCCTCAACATTTAAATTGCAACACCAAGAAGGAAATGTTATGGAATTGTGAAAATCACAGGATAATATGCAGAAGATTAAAAAATGGAAACAACAGTTTCAAAACATCTCAATTTATTTAGTATTGAGTGTCACAAGCAGACGTGTACACACTTAGGCGGGCTTTGCACACTGCGATATCGGTAACAATGTGTTACCGATGCTGCAGCGATAGTCCCGCCCCCGTCTCACATGCAATATCTAGTGAAAGCTGCCGTAGCGATTATTATTGCTACGGCAGTTTCACATGCACTTACCTGCCGTGCGACGTCCCTCTGGCCGGCGACCCGCCTCCTTCCTAAGGGGGCGGGTCGTGCGGCGTCACAGCGACGTCACACGGCAGGCGGCCAATTGAAGTGGAGGGGCGGAGATGAGCAGGATGTAAACATCCCGCCCACCTCCATCCTTCTCATTGCAGCCGGCGGCAGGTAAGGTGAAGTTCCTCGCTCCTGCGGCTTCATACACAGCGATGTGCGCTGCCACAGGAGCGAGGAACAACATCGCACTTGTCGCTGCATCGGCATTATGGAAATGTCGGAGGCTGCAGCGATGATACGATAACGACGCTTTTGCGCTCGTTCATCGTATCATCTAGGATTTACACACTACGACATCGCAAGTGACGCCGGATGTGCGTCACTTTCGATTTGACCCACCGACATCGCACCTGCGATGTCGTAGTGTGCAAAGCCGCCCTTACACTCCTTAGCAAGCTATCAATAAGATTATTAATAATTGTCTGAGGAATATTGTGCCACGCTGAATGCACTTGGGCACACAATTCATCAAGATCTGCTGCTGGCAGTTCCCTTTGCAACTACCAGCCAATGTTAATGACGTCACAGATGTGATCGATGAGAGACAAGCCCAGAGATGTTGCAAGCTATGGTAGCATCAGCAACATGCCGCACGCAATACAGACTGTTCTTAGTAGCATGAGCAACATGTGTCCTGGCGTGTTGAAAAATGGCTCCTGGGACACTTTGGAGAAATGGCTGTAACAGTGGTTCCATGACCAAATCAATGCAAATCAAAGAGCTGCTAGTGTACCAGAAATGAAGACCAGAGGAGTCTGGCTACTCTACATTATGCCAAAGAAACCACCCAAAAACTCAACCTCTAAAAATATTTCGTTATTAATAATCATAAAAAGACATATAAAGACACCAAATGTCTATAACATAGAGGACAAAAGACAATGTGCTAGTGTATGACCAAATGAGGAGCAGAGGAAGTGTGCAGGATTATAGTATGAAATGCATAGTTGGATAGACTATATAGGTCTAGAAGGGGCTACATGGACGTACTACTTGCCCTTCCTACCAGCGGAGAGTGTCTTAATATTTTGAACCCCCCCCCGCTCCAGATGGCTAGCCCTGACCATCCCTGCTCTTAGCTGGTCTATGCCCACCACCAACCAGGTGAATTGTGTGAAAACAGGACAAACGTATAAATTAAATTATGTTGGTTCCTGAATTAGACTTGAACATGTGTTCCAGTCAAGATACTGTAAAAAACAGCAGTTAGGATCAAGCTCCTGGGTCCACCTATTAGGCCGGTACCCCAAGCTTCTCCCAAGCTGGGAGGAAGGGCAAGTAGTAGATCCATGTAGCCCCTTCTAGACCTATATAGTCTATCCTACTATGCATTTCATACTATAATCCTGCACACTTCCTCTGCTCCTCATTTGGTCATACACTAGCACATTGTCTTTTGTCCTCTATGTTATAGACATTTGGCGTCTTTATATGTCTTTTTATGATTATTAATAATCAAATATTTTTAGAGGTTGAGTTTTTGGGTGATTTCTTTGGAATCTTACCTCGTTATTTTATCTATTTGTTGTGGTTTACTACTCTACATTATGCCACTTCACTCCCTAATCCCGGGAGTAAAAGAGGTGTGACATCTTGTGAAGACCATCTTATGGCAATGGCCACATGGTCTCAAGCTGGAGATCAGAGGCTTGAATGGGGCTGGAATAGAGGTCTATCCTCTTCAAGTTTGAGTCCTGCTTTTATTTTGGACACAATGAGAGCTGAAGATTGGTCTGGAAACTGTGAGGGAACGCTATGAAGAAGTCTTCATGAGCAAACGTCACAGTGGCAATTATCGAATGGTGTGGCAGAATGTGCATTAGCAGAACCCTCTAGTCTTCATTCCAGCAGCAGATCTAAATGATTTGCATGTTCAAGTGCATTCAGCATGGTATCACATTCCTCAGACAATTAATAACATCATTAAGAGCATGCTTGCTGAGCTGTATTTCTGTGCACCCTCATGGGTAAATCAATTTGTTTCCATTATTTAATTATTTACATATCATTAAAATGGTTATTGCACCTGTGATTTCCATGATTCCATGACTTTTTCTTATTGGTGTTGCAATGTCAATGTTCTAGTGTACATTTGAGAGTGCCACCAAACCATGAGTATATTAGAGAGTGCCACCAAATCATGAGTATATTAGAGAGTGCCACCAAATCATGAGTATATTAGAGAGTGCCACCAAATCATGAGTATATTATAGAGTGCCACCAAATCATGAGTATATTAGAGAGTGCCACCAAATCATGAGTATATTAGAGAGTGCCACCAAATCATGAGTATATTAGAGAGTGCCACCAAATCATGAGTATATTATAGAGTGCCACCAAATCATGAGTATATTAGAGAGTGCCACCAAATCATGAGTATATTAGAGAGTGCCACCAAATCATGAGTATATTAGAGTGCCACCAAATCATGAATATATTAGAGAGTGCCACCAAACCAAGTATATTAGAGAGTGCCACCAAATCATGAATATATTAGAGAGTGCCACCAAACCAAGTATATTAGAGAGTGCCACCAAATCATGAATATATTAGAGAGTGCCACCAAACCGAGTATATTAGAGAGTGCCACCAAATCATGAGTATATTAGAAAGTGTCAAGATGGTCAACCCATTTAAGTCTATCAGCCTTTACTGCATACTTTCTTAATATATGAATAGCATTCATTGGGAAACATATAGCCCCATTTTTCTGATACACACACATCATAACACACTAGGTGGGCTTCACAGCTTACAAGCATAATACATTGAATATATAAAATTAATGTTTGCTCATCCATAAATTCCAGCTGTAGTGGTTTACATACTGGGTTGTGAGTTTACATGAATAGTGCCTTCAGTAAACGTTCACAAGTACAGTATTAGTATCAATGGATCAACTTTCTTTCAAGAGGATCAATAAATGTTAAGGAGGATATAACAATAGAAATAATCTGTCCGGGCTTAGAGGGAAAGGGGGCAAATGTATCCAAATTCGAGCTTCACATGCCCTACGTAAGTCATGTCAAAGTTATTAGGCATCATACTGACTGCAGAAAAAGTTCAAGCGACTACTCTCAAAACCAATGAGGGATGCAGGAAATGCAAAATCAATGGGTGAACAGTGCACTGAGCTTGTTGGTCCCTCCTAGGGTACACCAAGCACTAGTGATAAGCGAGCACTACTATGATCGGGTACTGTATACCAGTTACAAACAGTTGGATGTTTAGATGGGTGCAACTCAAGTATAATGGAAGTCAATGGGAAACTCAAACTTTTTTCCAGAAGATTTCACTGCAAAATGCTTGAGTTGCCCTTTAACATCTATTATACTAGTGAACACAAGTCTAGTCTATCCGAGCAGCAAACTGTTGATTACGAGTACCGAACATGGTAGTGTCCGCTCATCACTAGTTATGAGTACCAAGCACCCGAGCATGGTAGTGCCCGCTCATCACTAGTTACGAGTACAGAGCACCTGAGCATGGTAGTGCTTGCTCATCACTAGTTACGAGTACAGAGCATCCGAGCATGGTAGTGCTCACTCATCACTAGTTACGAGTACCAAGCACCCGAGCATGGTAGTGCTCACTCATCACTAGTTACGAGTACCAAGCACCCGAGCATGGTAGTGCTCACTCATCACTAGTTACGAGTACCAAGCACCCGAGCATGGTAGTGCCCGCTCATCACTAGTTACGAGTACAGAGCACCCGAGTATGTTAGTGCTCACTCATCACTAGTTACGAGTACCGAGCACCCGAGCATGGTAGTGCTCGCTCATCACTAGTTACAAGTACCGAGCACCCGAGCATGGTAGTGCCCGTTCATCACTAGTCAAGAGTACCGAGCACCCAAGCATGTAAGTGCTCACTCATCACTAGTTACGAGTACCGAGCACCCGAGCATGGTAGTGCCCTCTCATCACTAGTTATGAGTACCAAGCACCCGAGCATGGTAGTGCCCGCTCATCACTAGTTACGAGTACAGAGCACCCGAGTATGTTAGTGCTCACTCATCACTAGTTACGAGTACCGAGCACCCGAGCATGGTAGTGCTCGCTCATCACTAGTTACAAGTACCGAGCACCCGAGCATGGTAGTGCCCGCTCATCACTAGTCAAGAGTACCGAGCACCCAAGCATGGTAGTGCTCACTTATCACTAGTTACGAGTACCGAGCACCCGAGCATGGTAGTGATCATCACTAACAAGTACCTTAATTAGCATAGGGGCCAAATCCCCCACTTAGTTTATATTGTCATGCTCGTCTGATGCTCAAAAGCTGTTTCATTGAAAGCAAAACTATATTATTTAATTGTGGTTCCATTTTGCATAGAGCAATAAGGTAGCTTTCATAGAAATCTAATTTCATATGGAGGCATAGGCTGCATTCACACAATGCACTCCTGTGGCATTTTTTTCCTGAGATTTTCAAAAAATACAGTAAAATCGCTGCTTTTTCCATGAGGCAAAAAAAAAATAATGCATTGTATGAACATGGTCATACAGTGGTTTTTCTTTGTGCCAGGTTCAGTTGGCTTCATTGAGTGTGGATGTGCATTGAACTCTGTATTGACACGAACCTCCCTATAAGCAGAGCGGTTAATGGGAAGCAATCATATTCATAAAGGGTGGAGGGGTGCGGGGTGGGACAGGGTGCCTATGTGCCGTTTATATGTTTTCTGCTGTAAATTTTTTCCCAGTAAACGTAATGTTGCAATACAAATCGGAGACTGTGTTTATCGTATGAAGTGGAATGTGATCTAGGATGACAAAAATATATAGATGAGACAATTTCTTCTGTGTAGAACGCAAACCATAAGCGTTGCAGACATGTATTTCTACAAGTAATAAAGTGATTGCATTACCAAGAACCTGTGTTTTGGATTATTTTGAGGATCCCCTATTCCACACTTCATCTGGCAAGCTGCACAAGCTTCCAAGATCCTACAAAAGCTGCAAGTTTAGACCCTAAAGTGTTGGTGGTCCTTTAAAAGTGTGTGTTCCTTAGCTCAACCCACTTATATACCTGTTATTGCTCAACTTTATCTTTATACTTTGTTTAAAAGGTGGAGGGCGAAATATCTGCAGGTACGAGGAGTAGACTTTGTTCTGAGCTGTTAATATTGTACAGTTGTTTTAACCCCTAAGGATATGTTCACATGTATTTTGTTACCAAAATTTCTTCAATTGTCCTATTTCTCAAAAATAAAAAACTCATGAAAGGAACTGATTTTCCGTCCCAGAAATGTATGCAACACAATCCGCAACATGTGCTTTTCGCAAGCAGTCAATTTTCCTCCAATTTATTAAACGCTTTTACACAGTTGCACTGCTTTGTGGTATTTATTTTACATGACTTAAATATTTCTTCTTAGCATAAAAATGAGTACAGGTGAAAGCTGAATTTGTGGTAGTTCTGTTACTCCCATGATACTAAATCCAATAATCCAACACTTTCAAGAACAGATGGTTTGTAGATTATCAGCTTCTCCGGCTCATCAGACTGGGATTAGGATAACAATAAAACAAACCTGCCCTGGAACAGAAATGATGGATGTTTCCTACCACCCAAGACATCTACACTCTCTACAGACTATAATGGTAAAATTCCTCATATTTTCTAAATATAAACTTTATCTGGATTTCACATACCATTAGTTTTAGAAGCAGATTATGTGACCATGTGAGTATTTTAAGCTCCTACATCTCTACATATGTACATAGAAGGAGTCATTTCTAATATGACACTAACTAAAATTGCTAAAACTATGGTATATTTACAGAAAACACTTCAGCAAGACATTATTTCAAAATGTACCCGTCCTTTGAGGTGGCTTTTTAGAAAAAGTGATGTGTGTATTTTTTTGCATCCAAATATTATTTGTGTGGCTCTTCATATCTAACTTTCCTGCTCCATAAAGCCACTGTCATTTGATTCTCTGATCCCATTTACAGTCTGGGATCTGTGAAATGTGTGATTGGCAGAAAGATCCAGGAATTCAGAACTGCCTGATAAAATATGGGCATGTGTTCATCTAGTGGTGCCGCTCTTCAGTTTTTTGCTACCCTACACACATATATATTGACAAATATTAAGCGACCACTGCAAAATTTTCAGTTTTTCTGATTTTTTTCTTTTAGGTATATTTTTTGAGTAAAGTGTAAAAATGTTAAAAAAAAAATTTATTCTTTAAACTACTGACAATGTCTCCGAATTTCCAAGCAAAAAATGTTGTATTTATTTTCTGAAAATGAGAAATGGTTAAAATAAAAAAATGCATTGCTTTCAGACCTCAAATAATGCAAAGAAAACAAATTTATAATCATTTATAAACAACAATACTAATAATGTTTTAACTCAGGAAGAGTTCAGAAATCAATATTTTGTAGAATAACTATGATATTTAACCCCTTCAGCCCCCAGCCTGTTTTCACCTTAAAGACCCGGCCATTTTTTGCAATTTTGACCAGTGTCACTTTGACAGGTTATAACTCTGGAACACTTCAACGGATCCTGGCGATTCTGACATTGTTTTTTCGTGACATATTGTACTTCATGTCAGTGGTAAATTTAGGCCGATATGTTTTGCGTTTATTTGTGAAAATTTCGGAAATTTAGCGAAAATTTTGAAAATTTTGCAATTTTCAAAATTTGAAATTTTATGCCCATAAATCTGAGAAATATGTCACACAAAAAAGTTACTAAATAACATTTCCCACATGTCTACTTTACACCAGCGCAATTTTTGAAAAAAAAAAAAATTCCGTTAGGAAGTTAGAAGGGTTCAAAGTTCATCACCAATTTCTCATTTTTCCAACAAAATTTACAAAAAAAAATTGTTTAGGTACCACATCACATTTGGAGTGATTTGAGAAACCTAGGCGACAGAAAATACCCAAAAGTGACCCAATTCTAAAATCTGCACCCCTCACTCTGCTCAAAACCACATCCAAGAAGTTTATTAACCCTTTAGGAGCTTCACAGCAACCAAAGCAATGTAGACGAAAAAATGAAAATTTTACTTTTTTAACACAAAAATGTTACTTTAGCCATAAAAATTAGTATTTTCACAAGGGTATCAGGAAAAATGCATCATAAAATGTATCGTGCATTTTCTCCTGAGTACGCAGATACCCCATATGTGGTGGTAATCAAATGTTTGGGCGCACGGCAGGACTCGGAAGGCAAGGAGCGCAATTTGAATTTTTGAGTGCAAAATTAGCTGCACTCATTAGCGGACGCCATGTCGGGTTTGAAGACCCCCTGAGGTGCCTAAACAATGGAGCTCCCCCACAAATGACCCCATTTTGGAAACTAGAGCCCTCAAATATTTTTTCTAGATGTTTGATGTGCACTTTGAACCCCTGGGGGCTTCACAGAAGTTTATAACGTTGAGCCGTGAAAAGAAAAAAAAATTTTTTTACCACAAAACTGTTGCTTCAACCAGGTAGCTTTTTTTATCACAAGGGTATCAGGAAAAAATGCACCATAAAATTTATGGTGCATTTTCTCCTGAGTACGCAGATACCCCATATGTGGTGGAAATCAAATGTTTGGGCGCACGGCAGGACTCGGAAGGCAAGGAGCGCCATTTCACAGCAAAATTGGTTGGAATTATTAGCGGACGCCATGTTTCATTTGGAGACCCCCCTGAAGTGCCTAAACAATGGAGCTCCCCCACAATTGACCCCATTTTGGAAACTAGACCCCTCATGGAATTTATCTAGCTGTTTAGTGAGCACTTTGAACCCCTGGAGGCTTCACAAGCGTTTGTAATGTTCAGCCGTGAAAATATTTTATTCTTTTTTTTACCACAAAATTGTTTTTTCAAACAGGTAGCTTTTATTCCACAAGGGTATCAGGAAAAAATGCACCATAAAATGTATTGTGCAATTTCTCCTGAGTACACAGATACCTCATATGTGGTGGAAATCAATTGTTTGGGCGTACGGCAGGGCTCAGAAGAGAAGGAGCGCCATTTCACAGTAAAATTGATTGGAATTATTAGCAGACGCCATGTTTCATTTGGAGACCCCCCTGAGGTGCCTAAACAATGGAGCTCCCCCACATGTGATCCCATTTTGGAAACTAGCCCCCCCCCCCCATACAAAAAAAATTAGTTTGGCGAAATAAAAAATACAGACATCAGTAAAAAAAAAAAAAAAAAAGAGCGCCTGCCACTAAGACCAGTGCCAAACGTGAGAGCAATGCACGAGTCTCGTATCGCATCATCCACTGCAGTCTGGAAGCGAGCAACTGCGCTGGATAATGCGGTGCGAGAGGGCGGGGCGGCAGATGAGAAAGAGCGCAGCGGATGGAAGATGGGAAAGGGCGCAGCGGGTGGAAGATGGGAAAGGGCGCAGCGGATGGAAGATGGGAAAGGGCGCAGCGGGTGGAGGAGCGGCAGAGGATGGGAAAGGGCGCAGCGGATGGATGATGGGAAATGGCGCAGCGGATGGAGGAGCGGCAGAGGATGGGGGGGTGAGATGGGGATACCTACCTTACAGGATGGATCTAGGCAGCAGAATCACAGCAGACAGAAGAGGCAGCAGATGAAGGAGGGTGAAAAGGATGGGAGAGAGCAGGCAGCAGATCAGGGAGGGGGGCAGAGTCTGATGGGAGGGGGGAGGCAGCACATGGGGGGGGAGGCAGCACATGGAGGGAGGGGGGAGGCAGCACATGGGGGGGGAGGCAGCACATGGGGGGGAGGCAGCACATGGGGGGGGAGGCAGCACATGGGGGGGGAGGCAGCACATGGGGGGGGAGGCAGCACATGGGGGGGGAGGCAGCACATGGGGGGGAGGCAGCACATGGGGGGGAGGCAGCACATGGGGGGGGAGGCAGCACATGGGGGGGGAGGCAGCACATGGGGGGGAGGCAGCACATGGGGGGGGAGGCAGCACATGGGGGGGAGGCAGCACATGGGGGGGGAGGCAGCACATGGGGGGGGGAGGCAGCACATGGGGGGGAGGCAGCACATGGGGGGGGGAGGCAGCACATGGGGGGGGAGGCAGCACATGGGGGGGAGGCAGCACATGGGGGGGGAGGCAGCACATGGGGGGGGAGGCAGCACATGGGGGGGAGGCAGCACATGGGGGGGGAGGCAGCACATGGGGGGGGAGGCAGCACATGGGGGGGAGGCAGCACATGGGGGGGAGGCAGCACATGGGGGGGAGGCAGCACATGGGGGGGGAGGCAGCACATGGGGGGGGAGGCAGCACATGGGGGGGGGAGGCAGCACATGGGGGGGAAGGCAGCACATGGGGGGAAGGCAGCACATGGAGGGAGGGGGGAGGCAGCACATGGGGGGGGAGGCAGCACATGGGGGGGAGGCAGCACATGGGGGGGAGGCAGCACATGGGGGGGAGGCAGCACATGGGGGGGAGGCAGCACATGGGGGGGAGGCAGCACATGGGGGGGAGGCAGCACATGGGGGGGAGGCAGCACATGGGGGGAGGCAGCACATGGGGGGAGGCAGCACATGGAGGGGGGAAGGCAGCACATGGAGGGGGGGAGGGGGAAGGCAGCACATGGAGGGGGGGAGGGGGAAGGCAGCACATGGAGGGGGGGAGGGGAGGGGGGAGGCAGCACATGGAGGGGGGGAGGGGAGGCAGCACATGGAGGGGGGGAGGGGAGGCAGCACATGGAGGGGGGGAGGCAGCACATGGAGGGGGGGAGGGGAGGCAGCACATGGAGGGGGGGAGGGGAGGCAGCACATGGAGGGGGGGAGGCAGCACATGGAGGGGGGGAGGGGAGGCAGCACATGGAGGGGGGGAGGCAGCACATGGAGGGGGGGAGGCAGCACATGGAGGGGGGGAGCCGATTAGGTGCAGTGGCAGCCGATGGAGGCGGCGGCCGATCGGGTGCAGCGGCGGCTGAAAAAGGTGGGTGCGACTGAAAGGGGACGGTGGCGACCAGGGACAGCGGCGTGGCGGGCAGCAGAGGTGGATCGGCGGGCAGGGACAGCAGCGGGAACAGCGGCGTGGCGGGCAGGGACAGCGGCGTGTAAAGCGGCGTGGCGACCAGCGGTGGATCGGCGGGGAGCGGCGGTGGATCTCGGCGGGGAGCGGCGGTGGATCTCGGCGGGGAGCGGCGGTGGATCTCGGCGGGGAGCGGCGGTGGATCTCGGCGGGGAGCGGCGGTGGATCTCGGCGGGGAGCGGCGGTGGATCTCGGCGGGGAGCGGCGGTGGATCTCGGCGGGGAGCGGCGGGGAGCGGCGGTGGATCTCGGCGGCGAGCGGCGGTGGATCTCGGCGGGGAGCAGCGGTGGATCTCGGCGGTGGATCTCGGCGGGGAGCGGCGGTGGATCTCGGCGGGGAGCGGCGGTGGATCTCGGCGGGGAGCGGCGGTGGATCTCGGCGGGGAGCGGCGGTGGATCTCGGCGGGGAGCGGCGGTGGATCTCGGCGGGGAGCGGCGGTGGATCTCGGCGGGGAGCGGCGGTGGATCTCGGCGGGGAGCGGCGGGGGATCTCGGCGGGGAGCGGCGGGGGATCTCGGCGGGGAGCGGCGGTGGATCTCGGCGGGGAGCGGCGGGGGATCTCGGCGGGGAGCGGCGGGGGATCTCGGCGGGGGATCTCGGCGGGGGATCTCGGCGGGGGATCTCGGCGGGGGATCTCGGCGGGGGATCTCGGCGGGGAGCGGCGGTGGATCTCGGCGGGGAGCGGCGGTGGATCTCGGCGGGGAGCGGCGGTGGATCTCGGCGGGGAGCGGCGGTGGATCTCGGCGGGGAGCGGCGGTGGATCTCGGCGGGGAGCGGCGGGGGATCTCGGCGGGGAGCGGCGGGGGATCTCGGCGGGGAGCGGCGGTGGATCTCGGCGGGGAGCGGCGGGGGATCTCGGCGGGGAGCGGCGGGGGATCTCGGCGGGGGATCTCGGCGGGGGATCTCGGCGGGGGATCTCGGCGGGGGATCTCGGCGGGGAATCTCGGCGGGGAGCGGCGGGGGATGGGGGTGCTATAACTTACCGATGGGCACCTGCAGCGACCGCTCTCATCAGCTTTCACGGACGGAGTGAAGCTGAGGGTAGCGGTGACGGCACAAGATCCACAGTGATTGGGAGAGATCGGTCACAAGGCCGGTCTCTCCAATCAGAGCTGGGGGCGGGTGAAACAAAGTTCACCCAGCTCCAGCCAGTCATCAGTGCTACAGCAGCACTGATTATGGCTGGATTGCAATGTGTTAGCCATTTTCAATGGCTGACACATTACAGTGACTGTAATTGGCTGAGCGGCGTTCGTCAGCCAATCACAGCCTCTGTAGGTTCGGGGAGGAGGCACCACCCCTCCTGAGGTCAGGCAGAGGTCCCCTCCTTCCCGAATCCACCGTTTAGGTAAACAAATTTCACTCCCAGGGGCTCCGGGACCGCGATTTCGCCAGGACGTACTGAGTACGTCATGGGTCGTTTAGCACCATGTGACCATGACGTACTCAGTACGTCCAAGGTCGTTAAGGGGTTAATCACAGCTTTCATGTGTCGTGGCATGCTTTTCACCAGTCTTTCACACTGCTTTTGAGTGACCTTATGCCATTCCTGGTGAAAACATTGAAGCAGTTCTTTGTTTGATGGCTTGTGACTATTCATCTTCCTCTTCATTAGATTCCAGAGGTTTTCAATGGGTTTCAGGTCTGGAAATTGGGCTGGCCATGAAAGGGTTTTGATGTGGTGGTCCTTCATCTACACCTTGATTGACCAAGCTTTGTGGCATGGCGCATTGTCCTGCTGGAAAAAAACAGTCCTCAGAGTTGGGGAACATTGCCTGAGCAGAAGAAAGCAACTGTTTTTCCAGGATAACCTTGTATGCGGCTTGATTCATACATCCTTCGCAAAGTTTAATCTGCCCAATTCCAGCCTTGCTGAACCATCCCTAGATCATCAACCAAATTTCACAGTGGGTGCAAGACACTGTGGCTTGTACGCCTCTCCAGGTCTCTGTCTAACCATTAGGCAACAAGGTTTTGGGCAAAGCTGAAAATGAGACTCATCAGAAAAGATTACCTTACACCAGTCCTCTAAGGTCCAATCCTTATCGTCTTGGGCAAACTTCAGTCTGGCTCTCTTTTGCTTCTCTCTTTTTGCTTTTTTCTAGCTTTACCTGACTTGAGCCCTGCCTCTAGGAGCCTGTTACAAACTGTTCTTGCCATGCACTTCACCCCAGCTGCCATTTGCCATTTCTTTTGTAAGTCACTTGATGTCCTGCGGTTGCTGAGTGACATTCGACTAAGATGACCGTCATCCCGGTCAGTGGAGAGTCGCTTTCGCTTTCTACCAGTGTCTAGCTTTGTTGTCCCTAATCTCTGCTGCTTGACCTTGTAATAATGGACTGCCGTCTTAGAAATTTTAAGGATGGAGGCAACATGACGCTCACTGTATCCCTCTGGAAGTAAAGCCAGAATTGAGCCCTTCTTTTCCTCACTCAAGACATTTCTTTTCAACTCCTTTGGCATGGTGAAATTATTTTTTCATTCCTATTACTTTTGGGATATTACTAGCACTTGTTTTGCCATCCAACTTGCCCTATTGCAAGAGGATTGTGAAGACCACAGCAGTGTTTTTATACTTTCCCTCGTTGAATGAGATTTGGTTCCGTTGATCACCTAATCAGAAGCACATTAAGTAGAAGGAGGTGTACTCTGCTTGGAATTCAACTGACACTGGAATAGAAGTCACACATGTAGAGAAGCTGATGTTCATAAAACTGTGCAGTGGTCTCTTAATTTTTGCCACAGCTGTATATGTGTATATATTATATATATCACACACACACACGCGTGCACACACACACACACACGCACACGCACACGCACGCACACACTAATGTTCAAAAGTTTAGGGTCACTTAGATATTTCCTTATTTTTGAAAGAAAAGCACATTTTTTTCAATGAAACTAACATTAAATGAAACAGAAACACACACTATACATTGTTAATGTGGTAAATGACTATTCTAGATGCACACATCTGGTTTTTAATGCAATATCTGCATAGGTGTATAGAGGCCCAATTCCAACAACCACGACTCCAGTGTTCTATTGGTACATTGTGTTCGCAGGCTAATGGATGTTTAGAAATCCCTTGAAAACCCTTGTGCAGTATGTTAACACAGCTAAAAACAGTTTTGCTGATTAGAGAAGCTATAAAACTGACCTTCCTTTGAGCTTGTTGAGAATCTGGAGCATTACATTTGTTGGTTCCATTAAACTCTTAAAATGGCCAGAAAAAGAGAACTTTCATGCAAAATTCGACAGTCTATTCTTGTTCTTAGGAATGAAGGATATTCCATGCGAGAAATTGCCAAGAAACTGAAGATTTCCTACAACGGTGTGTATTATTCCCTTCAGAGGAGAGTACAAATAGGCTCTAACCAGAGTAGAAAGAAAAGTGGGAGGCTCCACTGCACAACTGAGCAACAAGACAAGTACATTAGAGTCTCTAGTTTGAGAAATCGACAACTCACAAGTCCTCAACTGGCAGCTTCATTAAATAGTACACGCAAAATGCCAATGTCAACGTCTACAGTGAAGAGGCAACTCCGGGATGCTGGCCTTCAGGGCAGAGTGGCAAAGAAAAAGCCATATCTGAGACTGGCTAATAAAAGGAAAGAATAATATAGGCAAAAGAACACAGACATTGGACAGAGGAAGATTGGAAAAAAGTGTTATGGACAGATGAATCGAACTTTGAGGTGTTTGGATCACACAGAAGAACATTTGTGAGACGCAGAACAACTGAAAAGATGCTAGAAGAGTTACTGACGCCATCTGTCAAGCATGGTGGAGGTAATGTGATGGTCTGGGGTTGTACAAGGTAAAAGGGATTTTGAATACGGAAGGCTATCACTCCATTTTGCAACGCCATGCCATACCCTGTGGACAGCGCTTGATTGGAGCCAATTTCATCCTACAACAGGACAATAACCCAAAGCACACCTCCAAATTATGCATGAACTACAGTGCCTTGTGAAAGTATTCGGCTCCCTTGAATTTTTCAACCTTTTCCCACTTTTCAGGCTTCAAACATAAAGATAACAATTTCAAGGTTATGGTGAAGAATCAACAAGTGGGACACAATTGTGAAGTGGAACAAAATTTATTGCTTATTTTAAACTTTTTTAAAAAATAAATAACTGAAAAGTGGGGCGTGCAATATTATTCATCCCCTTTACTTTCAGTGCAGCAAACTCACTCCAGAAGTTCATTGAGGATCTCTGAATGATCGAATGTTGTCCTAAATGACGCATGATGATAAATATAAGCCACCTGTGTATAATCTAGTCTCCGTATAAATGCACCTGCACTGTGATAGTCTCAGTGTTCTGTTTAAAGTGCAGATAGGCTCATGAAGACCAAGGAACACAATAGGCAGGTCTGTGATACTGTTGTGGAGAAGTTTAAAGCCGGATTTGGTAACAAAAAGATTTCCAAACTTTAAACATCACTTATAACCAGAGTAGATATATAATAGTAGGAGTCAAATATGAAGAAAAACCAAAAAGAAAAAACTCCTAAAAAATACTTTATTCTAATTAATTGTTAAAATCTGCAAGTATAAAATCAATGCTTATACATGATCATTATAGTAAATAGTACGTTTTAAGTGGGTGTAGAAGAGTGATAGATCCGATTAGTGAGGATAGTGCTGGTTGTTTGCTATTCTCAGGGTAGGGGCAACTAAGAGCTGAAAACACTCTCCATCCAACCTCACTAAGCTCAAGCTATTTGCAAAGGAAGAATGGGCAAGAATTTCAGTCTCTCGATGTGCAAAACTGATAGACTCATACCCCAAGCGACTTGCAGCTGTAATCTCAGCAAAAGCTGGCACTACAAAGTATTAACTTAAAGGGGACGAATAATATTGTATGCCCCACTTTTCAGTTATTTTTTAAAAAAAGTTTAAAATAAAGTAATAAATTTTGTTCAACTTCACAATTGTGTCCCACTTGTTGTTGATTCTTCACCATAACATTAAAATTTTTATCTTTATGTTTGAAGTCTGAAATGTGGGAAAAGGTTGAAAAATTCAAGGGAGCCGAATACTTTCGCAAGGCACTGTATTTAGGGAAGAAGCAGGCAGCTGGTATTCTATCTGTAATGGAGTGGCCAGCCCAATCACCAGATCTCAGCCCTATTGAGCTGTTGTGGGAGCAGTTTGACCGTATGGTACGCAAAAAGTGCCCATCAAGCCAATCCAACTTGTAGGAGGGGCTTATGGAAGCATTGTGTAATATATCTCCAGATTCCTTCAGCAAATTAACAGCTAGAATACCAAAGGTCTGCAAAGCTGTAATTGCTGCAAAGGAGCATTCTGTGACAAAGGCAGAGTTTGAAGGAGAAAATTATTTCAAGTAAAAATAATTATTTCTAACCTAGTCAATGTCTGGACTATATTTTCTATTCATTATGCAACTCATGTGATAAATAAAAGTATGATTTTTCATGGAAAAGACAAAATTGTCTGGGTGACCCCAAACTTTTGAGCTGAAGTGTAAGTAAAAACAAATCATTGCTCTCAGTGAGAAACAAAATTAAAATTTTGTAGTTGTGATACCTTTTAATGGCTAAATGATGTTATAAACCAAGCTTTTGGAGACATCTCAGGTCTCTTCCTCATCTATATGGATGTATGAAATGCTTACCAAAGAACATACAGGTGAAGCGCAATAAATTAGAATTTCATCAAAAAGTTAATTTCAGTAATTTAATACAAGGGAAACACATATATTATATAGAGTCATTACACACAGAGTGATCTATTTCAAGTGTTTATTTCTATTAATGTTGATGATTTTTGCTTACAGCCAATGAAAGGCCAAAAGTCATTATCTTAGAAAATTAGAATAATTACCACAAAACAAGTGCAAAAAGGCTTCTTAAACTATTTAAAATGGTCCCTTAAGCTGGGTTTACACACTGCAACATCGCAAAGGACATCGCTGTAACGTCACCGGTTTTGTGACGTAACAGCGACCTCCCTAAGTCTCTGTTGAGTCGCTGGTGAGCTGTCAAACAGGCAAACCTGGCCAACAACTCAACAGCGATCCGGACCTGCAGAGCGACCTAGCTGGTTGTTGGGGACGTTGATAAGCAGCTTTTTGAAAGGGAAGTTGCTAACAAAGTCGCTGCAAAGTCTTTCACACACTGAAACTTTGTAGCGATGCATGCTGCACAGCGGGAAACAAAGGACCTAGGAATGGTCCTGAACGATTTGTAGCGATCAGCAACTTCACAGCAGGGGCCAGGTCGCTGATGTGTTTCACACACTGCAACATCGCAAACGACATCGCTATTGCGTCACAAAACCGGTGACGTTACAGTGATGTCGTTTGTGATGTTGCAGTGTGTAAACCCAGCTTTAGACTGGTTAAGCAGGCTACAAAATCATAGGGAAGATTGCTGACTTGACAGATGTCCAGAAGGCAGTCATTGACACACTCCACAAGGAGGGTAAGCCACAAAAGGTCATTGCTAAAGAAGCTGGCTGCTCACTGAGTGCTGTATCCAAGCATATTAATGGAGAGTTGAGTAGATGTAAAAGTGTGGTAAAAAAAAAAAGGTGCACAAGCAACCGGGATAACCGCAGCCTTGATAGGATTGTTAAGTAAAGGCCATTCAAAACTTTGTGGGGCGATTCACAAGGAGTGGACTGCTGCTGGAGTCAGTGCTTCAGGAGCCACCACACACAGACGTATCCAGGACCTGGACTACAAGTGTCGCATTCCTTGTGTCAAGCCACTCATGACCAATAGACAACGCCAGAAGCTTCTTACCTGGGCCAAGGAGAAAAAGAACTGGACTGTTGCTCAGTGGTCCAAGGTGTTGTTTTCAGATGAAAGTAAATTTTACATTTCATTTGGAAATGAAGGTCCCTGAGTCTGGAAGAAGAGTGGACAGGCCACAATCCAAGATGCTTGAGGTCTAGTGTGAAGTTTCCACAATCAGTGATGGTTTGTTGAACCACATCATCTGCTGGTGTAGGTCTACTGTGTTTTATCAAGGCCAAAGTCAGTGCAGCCGTCTACCAGGAAATCTTAGAGCACTTCATGCCTCCCTCTGCTGACAAGCTTTTTGTAGATGGAAATTTCATTTTCCAGCAGGACTTGGCACCTGTCCACACTGCTAAAAGTACGAATATCTGGTTTAATAACCACAGTATCAGTGTGCTTGATTGGCCAGCAAACTCTCTGACCTAAACTCTCTCTGACCTAAACTTCATAGACAATCTATGACATATTGTCAAGACAAAGATGAGAGACACCAGACCCAACAATGCAGACGAGCTGAAGGCTGCTATCAAAGCAACCTTGGCTTCCATAACACCTCAGCAGTGCCTCAGGCTGATCACCTCCATGCCACGCTACATTGATGCAGTAATTCATGCAAAAGGAGCCCCGACCAAGTATTGAGCGCATTTACTGTACATATGTAGCGCCCCTGAGACCATCAGGGTGCTATAAGGTTCTGCATCCCCACCAAGATGCAGGGCCTAGCCCCTTAGGTACCCAGAACCCCAGTGCTGGTACCAACAAAAACCCAGGTAATCCCAGTTTTCCCCAACAATCCACCCATACAATGGTGCTTTGCTACGGAGGGACCATGGATGGCCGCCTAGAGGTGGAGCCACTCCAGTCCACTAGTTGATCAGGTGGGAGGGGCTGACTGTGGAGAGTAGTCGGGAACAAAGGAAGTCAGTAGTCAGTCTAACTAAGGCCAGGTACACATATCCGGCTTTTCGCCGGTTTGACGGATGCGGCGCACGCCAGTACAGTATAACACACTACAGTGGCAGCGCCACAACTTCCGGGTCACATGCTCCGGTCACATGACAGCATGTGACCGGCGCTTGTTGGGCTGCCAGTGTACTGTATACACTCTACTAGCGTGCGCCTCATCCGTCAAACCGTCGAAAAGCCGGATATATGTACCCGGCCTAAATCAGTAGTGAGAACAGAGTTGACAGCAGGAGTATGAAGGTGTGATTGAGCAACGTCCTGACTCGGGTTGACGGTGACCTGGTACCCAGGAGAGGTGGTTGCCGGTGGAGTACAATGGAGTACTGCCGGAACTATGCACCGATGGGGTACAGGACCCTAGGACAGGAAAGAGCATCAAGCCGACCTGTTAACACCTGCACAGCAAAGGGGACCATCAAAGACCTTGCTGACCCTAAAGAATACGGAGACTAAGTAGCAAAGGGAGAGCTGGGGACAGGACCAGAGACACCATCCCAACAGGGTTCACGCTACCGTCAGGCGGACAGAGGTGGACAAACCAAAAACCGGGAACCCCCAGTGTTCCATACCACGGGGACCCAATTACCAGAGACAAGTGCAGGGGAAGAAGATACCAGAGAACCAGACTGGCACTGGGACGAAGGGGACCTGGAGGCGAAACCAGCCGGCCTCGGGCAACCGGCTAGGCTAATACCTTAAGAACAGTAAGTAAACCAGTTGCACTGAATACCTGTCTGGACTCCTTCTTCTGACGGAAGCAGGCAGTAACCTGACCCGGACGTTCCAGAGGTGCTCGAGTCGCACGAGAGAGTGGTGAGAAAACACTAAGCGGAGCGTCTAGGATGTGAGAGCAGACGCTGGTGCAGGGACACCAAAACTCTGCAACAAAGTTTCTGGGCACTAAGGAAAAACAGGATGGCTGCTCCAGAGGATCGGGAGTCCAGCCGTCCTGTACCGGGAACCGCTGCCTGGCTGGAAGGAGAATAAGCCAGGTTTTGTATCCGGGTGCGGGTACAGTCCCTTCAACAGGTTGTGGACCGGAAAGAAGAGGTGCGGAGAATGGTGGCAGCAGTGTGGGCCCACGAGAACCAGGCTATGCACGCAGAGCAGCACCGGGAGGTAGAAACACAGACCCTCTTAACTTTACTGACACGCCCGGAGCCGGGACCCATCTCCAATCTGGTTGTGGAGCACCAGCCAGCCCGGCTTCCCAAAGCCATACCATCGCCGGTAATACTGCTTCCATCCCCAGTTGTGGAACAGACTCCCGGGATGTGTTGTGGTTGTGCCTGGAGTGCTGATCCCAGGAGGCCAGCTGAACCTGATGGCCCCTACCCAGCACCCTGGTAGCTAAAACCTGCTATGCTACCAGTTTGTTACTGTTGACTGTTCAAGTTAATATTGTGTGATTAAAATGTTTATTTAACCTGCCTTTTGAAAAGTTTAAAAATGCTTTGAAAAATTGAAAAAGTTACCAGTTGATGTTTTTGATATAAAAATGGACCCCAGGCTGCAGGACTGGCAGCAGCCAACACAAACTGGTGTATTGAACATAACTGCACCAGTTGTGCCCCACCAGGGTACACCCATCCAGCGGACATTGCTGAGTGCATCGCCACCAGGAGAGGCCGGGTGCAGGAAAGGTCTGCGGCAGAGGCGGCCGAAACCCGGTCACCAGAGAAACCGGTGACCTGCCTCCTGACAAGGGTTCTGGCACCAGCATCTTTGGGTGGTGGGTGCAGGGAGGGATACTCAGAAACGTTAAAGTGATGCACCTCCCATGCGTGGGATGGACCTGTTTATGCTTTACCTTTTGAAAATAAAAAAGAAATAAAAAAATGTGTAACCAGTTTACCTTGCAGCCTGAGGACGTGCTGGAATTAACCAAAGGGGAATGTAGCGCCCCTGAGACCATCAGGGTGCTACAAGGTTCTGCATCCCCACCAGGATGCAGGGCCTACCCCCTTAACACTAGAAGTCCCAGAAATTTCGAGCTCCAACCTGAAGTCCCGAAAGAGGGTCAAATGACTGATGATAAACTGAATAGAACTAACTAGAAACTAAATGGCTAAACTCAATAGGAAACAACAACCTCCTGTGGTGTGACAGTAATGGCCTTAATTACAGAACAAAAGACGGTGATTATAGGATGTTAGCTAAAATCCTTCAAGTCATTCGACCCGTCTCTGGGTTCCAAAGGTAGAAATGTTAAATGACCCCTCTCTGGGACTTCTAGTGTTAGGTACCCAGAACCCCAGTGTCACCAAAAACCCAGGTAATCCCAGTTTTCCCCAACAATCCCCCATATAATGGTGCTTAGCTAGGGTGGGACCATGGATGGCAGCCTAGAGGGGGGAGCCTCTCCAGTCCACTAGTTGACCAGGTGGGAGGGGCAGACTGTGAAGAGTTGTCGTGAACACAGGAAGTCAGTAGTCAGTCTAACTAAGTCAGTAGTGAGAACAGAGTTGACAGCAGGAGTGTGAAGGTGTGACTGAGCAAAGCCCTGACTCGGGTTGACGGTGACCTAGTACGCAGGAGAGTTGGTTGCCAGTGGAGTACGCTGGAGTACTCCCAGAACTACGCACCGACGGCGTACAGGACCCTAGGACAGGAAAGAGCTTCAAGCCGACCTGTTAACCTGCACAGCAAAGGGGACCATCAAGGACCTTACTGACCCTAAAGAATTCGAAGACTCAGTAGCAAAGGGAGAGCCGGGGACAGGACCAGAGACTCCAAAGACTCCAACCCCAAAGGGTTCACGCTACCGTCAGGCGGACAGAGGTGGACAAACCACAAACCGGGGACCCCCAGTGTTCCATACCACGGGGACCCATTTATCAGAGACAGGTGCAGGGGAAGAAGATACCAGAGAACCAGACTGGCATTGGGATGAAGAAGACCTGGAGGCGAAATCAGACAGCCTCGGGCAACTAGCTAACACCTTAAGAACAGTGAATAAACCACTTATTCACTAATACCCTGTAAATATCCCCCATTACAAAAAGGGCCCAGGGCAATGAACTGGGTAACGGCCACCATCGTGACATTCCCAAGAGAGACACTGCCTGGAACCGAGTACCTCATATCCCTGGGTGCGACACATGCATTTCAGTAGGTGGCAACATTTCTGAGTTTAAAGAAGGGAATTTTGTTTACTTACCGTAAATTCCTTTTCTTCTAGCTCCAATTGGGAGACCCAGACAATTGGGTGTATAGCTATGCCTCCGGAGGCCACACAAAGTATTACACTAAAAGTGTAAAGCCCCTCCCCTTCAGCCTATACACCCCCCGTGCTGCCACGGGCTCCTCAGTTTTGGTGCAAAAGCAAGAAGGAGGAAAAAATTATAAACTGGTTTAAAGTAAATTCAATCCGAAGGAATATCGGAGAACTGAAACCATTCAACGTGAACAACATGTGTACACAAAAACAGGGGCGGGTGCTGGGTCTCCCAATTGGAGCTAGAAGAAAAGGAATTTACGGTAAGTAAACAAAATTCCCTTCTTCTTTGGCGCTCCATTGGGAGACCCAGACAATTGGGACGTCCAAAAGCAGTCCCTGGGTGGGTAAATAATACCTCATAATAGAGCCGTAACGGCTCCGTCCTACAGGTGGGCAACCGCCGCCTGAAGGACTTGCCTACCTAGGCTGGCATCTGCCGAAGCATAGGTATGCACCTGATAGTGTTTCGTGAAAGTGTGCAGGCTCGACCAGGTAGCTGCCTGACACACCTGCTGAGCCGTAGCCTGGTGTCGCAAGGCCCAGGACGCTCCCACGGCCCTGGTAGAATGGGCCTTCAGCCCTGAGGGAACCGGAAGCCCCGAGGAACGATAAGCTTCGAGAATTGGTTCCTTGATCCACCGAGCCAGGGTTGATTTGGAAGCTTGTGTCCCTTTACGCTGGCCAGCGACAAGGACAAAGAGTGCATCCGAGCGGCGCAGGGGCGCCGTACGAGAAATGTAGACTCTGAGTGCTCTCACCAGATCTAACACGTGCAAATCCTTTTCACACTGGTGAACTGGATGAGGGCAAAAAGAAGGTAAGGAGATATCCTGATTGAGATGAAAGGGGGATACCACCTTAGGGAGGAATTCCGGAACCGGACGCAGAACCACCTTGTCCTGGTGAAACACCAGGAAAGGAGCTTTGCATGACAACGCTGCTAGCTCAGACACTCTCCAAAGTGAAGTGACTGCTACTAGAAAAACCACTTTCTGCTAAAGGCGTGCGAGCGAAATATCCCTCATTGGCTCGAACGGTGGTTTCTGAAGAACCATCAGCACCCTGTTCAGATCCCAGGGTTCTAACGGACGCTTGTAAGGAGGGACGATGTGACAAACCCCTTGCAGGAACGTGCGTACCTGTGGGAGTCTGGCCAGGCGCTTCTGAAAAAACACAGAGAGCGCAGAGACTTGTCCCTTAAGGGAGCCTAGCGACAAACCCTTTTCCAATCCGGATTGAAGAAAGGACAGAAAAGTGGGCAAGGCAAATGGCCAGGGAGAGAAACCCTGAGCAGAGCACCACGACAGGAATATTTTCCACGTCCTGTGGTAGATCTTGGCGGACGTTGGTTTCCTAGCCTGTCTCATGGTGGCAATGACCTCTTGAGATAATCCTGAAGACGCTAAGATCCAGGACTCAATGGCCACACAGTCAGGTTGAGGGCCACAGAATTCAGATGGAAAAACGGCCCTTGAGACAGCAAGTCTGGTCGGTCTGGCAGTGCCCACGGTTGGCCGACCGTGAGATGCCACAGATCCGGGTACCACGACCTCCTCGGCCAGTCTGGAGCGACGAGGATGGCGCGGCGGCAGTCGGCCCTGATCTTGCGTAACACTCTGGACAACAGTGCCAGAGGGGGAAACACATAAGGAAGCTGAAACTGCGACCAATCCTGAACTAAGGCGTCTGCCGCCAGAGCTCTGTGATCTTGAGATCGAGCCATGAATGTTGGGACCTTGTTGTTGTGCCGTGACGCCATTAGGTCGACGTCCGGCATCCCCCAGCGGCAACAGATCTCCTGAAACACGTCCGGGTGAAGGGACCATTCCCCTGCGTCCATGCCCTGGCGACTGAGAAAGTCTGCTTCCCAGTTTTCTACGCCCGGGATGTGAACTGCGGAGATGGTGGAGGCCGTGGCTTCCACCCACATCAAAATCCGCCGGACTTCTTGGAAGGCTTGCCGACTGCGTGTTCCACCTTGGTGGTTGATGTAAGCCACCGCTGTGGAGTTGTCCGACTGAATTCGGATCTGCTTGCCTTCCAGCCACTGCTGGAACGCTTTTAGGGCAAGATACACTGCCCTGATCTCCAGAACATTGATCTGAAGTGAGGACTCTTGCTGAGTCCACGTACCCTGAGCCCTGTGGTGGAGAAAAACTGCTCCCCACCCTGACAGACTCGCGTCCGTCGTGACCACCGCCCAGGATGGGGGTAGGAAGGATTTCCCCTTCGATAATGAGGTGGGAAGAAGCCACCACCGAAGGGAAGCTTTGGTTGCCTGAGAGAGGGAGACGTTCCTGTCTAGGGACGTCGGCATCCTGTCCCATTTGCGTAGGATGTCCCATTGAAGAGGACGCAGGTGAACTGCGCGAAAGGAACTGCCTCCATTGCTGCCACCATCTTCCCCAGGAAGTGCATGAGGCGCCTCAAGGGGTGTGACCGACCTTGAAGGAGAGATTGCACCCCTGTCTGTAGTGAACGCTGTTTGTCCCGCGGAAGCTTCACTATCGCTGGAAGAGTATGAAACTCCATGCCAAGATATGTCAGCGATTGGACCGGTGTCAGATTTGACTTTGGAAAATTGATGATCCACCCGAAACTCTGGAGAGTCTCCAGAGTAACGTTGAGGCTGTGTTGGCATGCCTCTTGAGAGGGTGCCTTGACCAGCAGATCGTCTAAGTAAGGTATCACCGAGTGACCCTGAGAGTGGAGGTCCGCAACTACTGTAGCCATGACCTTGGTGAAAACCCTTGGGGCTGTCGCCAGGCCGAACGGCAGTGCCGCGAACTGAAGGTGTTCGTCTCCTATGGCGAAGCGCAGGAAGCGTTGATGCTCTGGAGCAATCGGTACGTGGAGATAAGCATCTTTGATATCGATCGATGCTAGGAAATCTCCTTGGGACATTGAGGCGATGACGGAGCGGAGGGATTCCATCCGGAACCGCCTGGTCATTACGTGTTTGTTGAGCAGTTTTAGATCCAAAACAGGACGGAAAGACCCGTCCTTCTTTGGAACCACAAACAGGTTGGAGTAGAAACCGTGACCCTGTTGCTGAAGAGGAACCGGGACCACCACTCCTTCTGCCTTCAGAATGCCCACCGCCTGCAGAAGAGCCTCGGCTCGCTCAGGAGGCGGAGATGTTCTGAAGAATCGAGTCGGAGGACGAGAGCTGAACTCTATAACTCCTGTAACCGTGAGACAAAATGTCTCTCACCCAACGGTCTTTTACTTGTGGCAGCCAGGTGTCGCAAAAGCGGGAGAGCCTGCCACCGACCGAGGATGCGGTGTGAGGAGGCCGTAAGTCATGAGGAAGCCGCCTTGGTAGCGGCACCTCCGGCGGTCTTTTTAGGGCGTGATTTGGACCGCCATGCGTCGGAGTTCCTCTGATCCTTCTGAGGCCTTTTGGACGAGGAGAATTGGGACCTGCCCGCCCCCCGAAAGGACCGAAACCTCGACTGTCCCCTCCTCTGTTGGGGTGTTTTTGGTTTGGCCTGGGGTAAGGATGTTTCCTTTCCCTTGGATTGTTTGATGATTTCATCCAATCTCTCACCAAACAAGCGGTCGCCAGAAAATGGCAAACCAGTTAAGCACTTTTTGGAAGCCGAATCTGCCTTCCATTCCCGTAGCCACAAGGCCCTGCGTATTGCCACCGAATTGTCGGCTGCAACCGCCGTACGGCTCGCAGAGTCCAGGACAGCATTAATAGCGTAGGACGCAAATGCCGACGTTTGAGAGGTTATGGACGCCACCTGCGGCGCAGACGTACGTGTGAGTGCGTCAATTTGCGCCTGACCAGCTGAGATAGCTTGGAGTGCCCATACGGCTGCGAATGCTGGAGCAAAAGACGCGCCGATAGCTTCATAGATGGATTTCAACCAGAGCTCCATCTGTCTGTCAGTGGCATCCTTGAGTGAAGCTCCATCTTCCACTGCAACTATGGATCTAGCCGCCAGTCTGGAGATTGGAGGATCCACCTTGGGACACTGAGTCCAGCCCTTGACCACGTCAGGGTGGAAGGGGTAACGTGTATCCTTAAGGCGCTTGGAAAAACGCTTATCTGGACAAGCTCGGTGTTTCTGGACTGCCTCTCTGAAGTCAGAGTGGTCCAGAAACGTACTCATTGTACGCTTAGGAAACCTGAAACGGAATTTCTCCTGCTGAGAAGCGGACTCCTCCACTGGAGGAGCTGAGGGAGAAATATCCAACATTTGATTGATGGACGCAATAAGATCATTCACTATGGCGTCCCCATCAGGAGTATCAAGGTTGAGAGCGGCTTCAGGATCAGAATCCTGATCAGCTAGCTCCGCTTCATCATACAGAGAGTCCTCTCGCTGAGACACTGAACAATGTGATGATGTCGAGGGGATTTCATAGCGAGCTCGCTTAGTCGGTCTGGGACTGCGTTCCATGTCAGAGACCTCACCCTGGGATCAATGAGACACCCCGGGAGAACATTGTTGTTCCAACTGAGGGGAACTAGGGGGCAATGATTCCACAGTGCCCATGGCTTGAGATGCCGGCCTGGACTGCAAGGCTTCTAATATCTTAGCCATAGTCTCAGAAAGTCTTTCAGTAAAAACTGCAAACTCCGTCCCTGTCACCTGGACAGTGTTAGCAGGTGGTTCCTCCTGGGCCACCCTTAGCAGAGGCTCCGGCTGAGTAAGTGCCACAGGGGCCGAGCATTGCACACAATGAGGGTCAGTGGAACCTGCCGGCAGTATAGCCGTACATGCTGCACAGGCAGCATAGTAAGTCTGTGCTTTGGCACCCTTGCTATTTGTGGACGACATGCTGTTGTCTCCTCTGAGCAATACAGGAGGGTATATAGCCAAAAACAACCGTGCACCATACAGTGTAAAGTATAGCCTATAATCATATAATCTATAAGTACACTTCTGCACCAGTGGGGCCAGCACCTAGGTGCTGATTACCGCCCGCGCAATGCGGTTGTGTGGTCACCAGAATTCCTGCCTGGGTCTCCCTGAGCTTGTCTCCCTTCTCCAGCGTTAGCAGAGCTGACAGGAATGGCTGCCGGCGTCCTGAGGAGAGGAGGGGGCCGTGGGCGTGCCCTAGAAAGTGCGGGAATCTGGTGCCCCACTGTGCACAGTGAGGGGGGTGGAGTATGCAAAGCATGCTCCAGCCTCAGTTGCTGACGTCCTTTACAGCGTCCCGCCCTTCCCCTGACTGGCAGGCCTGGGGGCGGGAAAAGAATGAGACTAGGCCGCAAAAGCCGGGGACTAAAGTTATAAGCGCGGCCGCCGTATAAGCACGGTCGGCGCGGAAGTCCCCGGCGCACTAACAGTCCCAGCCGCGCCGCAGTGATAACAATGGCAGCGGCGGTCAGCGCGGCAGTCCCCATACACTAACACACTCAGCGACGCTGCAGTGTGTAAAGGCACAAACGCAGTCAGCGCCGCGGTCCCCGGTGCACTAGCACACCCAGCAATGCTGGAGTGTTGCTGTGCGCGGTCCCCACGGGGACACAGAGTACCTCAAAGTAGCAGGGCCATGTCCCTGAACGATACTCGGCTCCTATCCAGCAGAGTCCTCAGGAGCTGTGGATGGAGCACGATCTCATGTGCCTGGAGACCGATAGGATCCCACTTCACCCAGAGCCCTAAGGGGGATGGGGAAGGAAAACAGCATGTGGGCTCCAGCCTCTGTACCCGCAATGGATACCTCAACCTTAACAACACCGCCGACAAGAGTGGGGTGAGAAGGGAGCATGCTGGGGGCCCTGTTATGGGCCCTCTTTTCTTCCATCCGACATAGTCAGCAGCTGCTGCTGACTAAGCTGTGGAGCTATGCGTGGATGTCTGCCTCCTTCGCACAAAGCATAAAAACTGAGGAGCCCGTGGCAGCACGGGGGGTGTATAGGCTGAAGGGGAGGGGCTTTACACTTTTAGTGTAATACTTTGTGTGGCCTCCGGAGGCATAGCTATACACCCAATTGTCTGGGTCTCCCAATGGAGCGCCAAAGAAATAATTTTTTTAGTTGGTTTTATATAATATTTTAATTTTCTGAGATGACTGTTGGGTTTCCATTGGCTGTAAGCCATAATCATCAGCATTAACAGAAATAAACACTTGAAATATATCACTGTGTGTGTAATGACCCTATATAATATATGTCTTTACCATTTTATATTGAATTATTGAAATAAATTAACTTTTTGAGGCTCTTCTAATTTATTGAGATGCTCTTGTATGTCAGGCTTATTATAGGGCATAGAAACATTTGTATTATAATTACGATAGGTCCCAGTGTTTATAGGGAACATACACCAAAATTGACTTCCACTTCACATGTGCACATTGGTTTTTATTTATTCAATCAAAATATACTGATTCATATAAACAGAATTTAGTTTTGGTGCAGAAGACTTACAGGTAAAGTCACAGGCAATTATCAGTTTTTTATACTTTGACCACAGCAATAAAAGGTCACAAACATAGAAACACAGAACACGTGAACATGTAAACGACAGTATTGCAGGTAATTAACCTCTAATATTTTAGGTACATACTGAGCATCAGAGACACACACACATCCTAAAGTCAAACAACTAATCCCAACCAAAAGCAATGCCGTGGAGTCTGATAGTACATGGGCCGTACATCACCGAAATCATCGGATTCTCATGACTAGATAGACAATCTTCTGGAAAGTCTGAATTGACTTCTTAGAATATATTACAATTGCTTCCCTATTTTTGTTGCCACCACATACTTCACAAATTATCCTTACATTAACTGTGACATAACACGGATAAAGTATCATGTGAATCCTAGGTACCACAAATCAAACAATGCTCAATCCTTACATTCCACACTAACACAAGCCACGTACTATAGAATTACCAGCAAATACCCACATGAAGACCAAGCCCTCTGTCTATACAAGCTTGGTACAAATGGTGCATGCAGTGACGTCCTCGGAGTAATTACTGGCACAACAATCTGTAGATAAAGGTAATCTGTTACCAGATTTTTGTGGCATTATGTGAGAGCAGTATGATGTAGGGGCAGAGACCCTGATTCCAGCAATGTCTCACTTACTGGGCTTCTTTCACTAGGGGAGTAGGAAACCCACTGCCACATAGTCTTCAATTATGAGCTCCGTATAATCCTGTCTCCACTACTGAAGTGTGGCCGGGGTTATACAGAGCTCAGCATTCAGAGAGCTGGTAGAGCTGCAGCAGATAAACCGAAAATTGCATCAAAACTACAGCAAGTAGCCCAGTAAGTGATAAGTTTCTGGAATCAAGGTCTCTGCACCTACATTATGATGCTCATACTGTAGACGCCATAGTGAAAACCTGGTGACATATTACCTTTAAGAAGGTGGAAGAATTTATTTAAAGGGAACCTGTCACCAGTTTTTTGCCCTATAAGCTGCGGCCACCACCATTGGGCTCTCATATACAGCATTCTAACATGCTGTATATAAGAGCCCAGCCCGCTGTAGATAAACCGGTCGCTGTGGTGGATGTGGCTCAAATGGGAGTCTTCGTCCTCCGGTGCCGGCACCTCCTCTTTCGGCCATCCTTGTTCTCCATCTTCTTAAACCGCGGTGCATGACGTGTCCAACGTCATACACACTCTCTGACATTCAGGTCCTGAGGAGGCGCACTTTGATCTGCTCTGAGCAGGGCAGATCAAAGTATTGTAGTGCGCATGCGCAGGACCGGCGAGTGTGTATGACGTAGACGTGTCATGCACCGCGGCTTCAGAAGGAGGACGAAGATGGCCGAAAGAGGAGGCACAGGAGGATGAAGACGGCCATTTGAGCCACATTCACTGCAGCGACCGTTTATGTTCTATACAGCGGGCTGG
Source organism: Anomaloglossus baeobatrachus (assembly GCF_048569485.1). Taxonomy (NCBI): domain Eukaryota; kingdom Metazoa; phylum Chordata; class Amphibia; order Anura; family Aromobatidae; genus Anomaloglossus; species Anomaloglossus baeobatrachus. Next base: position 414,212,199 of record NC_134358.1, read on the forward strand.
GCTCTTATATACAGCATGTTAGAATGCTGTATATAAGAGCCCACTGGTGGTGGCCGCAGCTTATAGGCCAAAAAAGTGGTGACAGGTTCCCTTTAAATCATTTTCTCACTTTGGGCAGTTAACAGATCTCTATATGTCCCCAAATGTTTTCAGGAAGGCAAAGTAGGTGTCATGAAATAATCTCATCTGTCATGTAGTGAAGGTCCATATCATATCCCTCCCATAATACATGCAGATAGCCCTTACAAACACATTTACCAAACATGCAGTGTTCACACCGTATCATTTTTCCATCATGACCCATTCAACATAAATGAGATATGGCTATCCCTGTCTTATTGGGGGATATATGAATGACTTGTGTATCTGACAAGCCCGTGAAAACATTCCGGTATCACACAGCCACTGATCTGCTGTAAATATATAGGCAATAAGCAGAAGCAAAATCGAGAAATGTCTCAGGGAATGTATCATCAGAACTTGAGCTTAAGTTTCAATTAAGTGTTTATGTTAAGTGTGTATTTTAAGAAATTTTAGTAAATTTTTTTTTATTTTTTCATACCACCATTTATATTTTCTTCATAAATCCTGAAATCTTGCAATTTTCTCTAGGCTAATACTCACTGTTCAACAAAGATCGCTTTTCAGCAGTCATCTCATTATTTCACCGGATTCCAATGAACATAACTTTTACAATGTGTCTCCTCCCTCTCTGCACAATGACCTCTGCACAGATCATGCCTAGAACACTCTCCTGTAAGAGTCACTGAATATCTGCAAACAACTGCCCTCTATGGTCTATGTGGCTGCTGTAAAGCAACAAAGTAAAGCAAATCTCTAAAAGCTGTTAGCAGCAGCTAAGGCAAGATGGCTGCAGACATAATCATGTACAAAAATGAAAAACAATATAGGTGGTACACGCTCTTTAAGGCCCTCTTCACACGTCCGTGTCTCCGGTACGTGTTTGGTCCGTTTCCTCACATGCCAGAGACACGGGCACATGTAGACCCATTAAAATAAATGGGTCTGCGCTCACGTGCGTGTTTTGCTATGGACCGTGTGCCCGTGTGCTCCACACGTAGACATGTCCATTTTTCTCCTGCATCACAGGTGGCACATGGACCGCACGGATGTGATCCTTGTGACACGCACCGGAGAAAACACACATGTCTGTGAATTAAAAGGAATTTCTACACTCACCTTCTCCAGCCCTCCTGTCTCTGCCGCTGCTGTCACTTGCTTCTGACCCCCACTCATTATGCTCATCGCATATTCACTGCACCGAGGACCGGAAGCAGCAGCAGCGGGGAGTCGGCAGGGTCAGAGACTGTAGATCAGATCCACGGACAGCAATGCCAGGGACAGGTGAGCAGAAAGTTCCTGTTCTCTGTGTGTTATCACGGATAGAACACGGAGAACACAAGTGTGCCATAAACACAGCACACGGAGGGCAATACGCACCTTTGACATGTCCGTGAAAAATGTGCGTGATTTTCACGGACGTGTGAAAGAGGCCTAAAAGGAATCTGTCAGCAGACTTTTGCTGAGAGCGGCATCAAGTAGAGACAGAGACCCTGATTCCAGAGATGTGTCACTTACTGGACTGCTTGCTGTAGTTTTGATAAAATCATTGTTTTATCAGCAGATTAGCACTGGAGGACTAGTAAATCTGCTGCCAAGTAGTAATCCTGCTCTGCATAACACTCTAACACTGATCACAGCTTTATGCCTAAGAAAAATGGACACAAAAAGCTGTCAATCAGTGGTGTTGGTGGGGTTATACAGACTCAGCACTCAGAGAACTGGTAGATCTGCAATAGAGAAAACCTTGATTTGATCAAAACTACAGCAGCCGTAAAGTCAATTATACATCACTGGAATCAGGATTTATGTCTCAAAATTATGCTGCTCTCGAATGGAATAACAAAAGCTTAGCGACAAAATCCCTTTAATAGAAAAAGGGTCATCCAAAGAAGTTATCCTTTAAAGTTAATTTCTTGCCTAAGAACTTCTATTGGAAATGAACATAGGAGGATTTAATCTACACAGTTTGATGCATTATTGTGCACCTCTGAGGCTCAGGCAGGTTTACTCTTATTTCTCTACTATTGTACTGTGTTGACTTAAACATTTTGTCCAGTCTTGTGATGAAAGTCTGCAGTCACTCTTTATGACTGCAGACATCTGAATTATTACAGCCTTTACACTGCATATATGTGCCCACAATCAGAGTAGATATGCTCGTCCATGCTCATTTCACCTGTATTGAGTGAAGCCAAGCACGTCTAGTTGGCATGTGACCGCATGTATGCAAATGGCATATTTGTGGTTATGAGACTGCCATCTCTCACCCTCGGATAGGATTAATGTGCCTGACAGGCGCTTCTCTTTTACTTTAATTTCTCCTTCCTCACCAGATTTTCAGGAAATCTCCTCTCTCCAGCTGCTGTGTGAAACCTGATACCACAGTTGGTCTGCAGAGCTTCAGGAGGGCATATATACCTGTGCTGGCTTCTCAGGCTCATTGTTCACGAACATATCACACTTTATAAGGTTGCTCTTGCTCTTTGCTCTGCAAATGTGTGTTTTTCTGGGGAAACTTCAGGATCTAATTCTGAATAATTATGTGAGTAATATTATTTTAGGTGCCTTGAAATTATGTTTTTGTGCCAAATTTTTCTCTTTTTAATAATCGTTATGTGTTATAACTGGGGGCTATTTGGTGGGAGTTTTGAAATGTTTGTATTTCAGAGTATTACTTTTATGTTGAGTAAATGGGTTTGTTTTGCACCTGATAATGTGTAGTCTATTTTATTGCATCCCTATGAAGGTCTCTGATCACTTTTAGATCACTGAAATTGCAAAAATTAGATATTATAGGTATTTTTCTAGCCTACGCCTGACAGGTACATTATTCACAAACTCGTTATTACAGATATTGTTCCCACCAGAGGGCTCACTACCAATACTGGAGAATGCTCGCTGTACATTAAACGGATTCAGTCATTCTACGTGCCTGCAGACTGTCATCAGAAGACTGGCTGGCACAAACTTTAAGATAAATCATCTATTGAAAGTGCTGATGTTCACCCTCCCCCCCAAATCATCTGTTTTTTTTTTACTGTCTACATCCATTTCTGCAAGCAATACATTGACCATATTTATTGTATAAATCAATGTTAAAGGCTTATTCCCAAAAGAAAAAGTGTTTTACTAATAATTTCTGGCAAATCCATGACAGTGAATGGAGGAGAGTCGGCACATGCACACCTCCGCTCCATTAGAACGGGCCAGCAGAGCCTTGTTCTTGAGGTTCCACAGTCCTGAAGTCCAGATTGCTGAGGACCCCAGAAGTCGAATCCCCAGCGATCAGCAAATTTTCCAAAATCTGTAGGATAGGGGATAACGTGTGATTTTGGGCATAACCTGTTGTTAATCCTGGAGTATAATGTACACTACAAATGAAACTACATTTTGTATTAAGAGGGTCAACAAACAAAAACAATGCCAAAATTTCCATTACAAAATGCAATAACATAGAACAACAACAACAAAACAACTAAGCATTTACCCATTGCAACAAACATACAACCATATCATAAGGTTCATGACAAATATCAGGACAGCTCAATGTGTTCCAGTGGTGTCTAGAGAAGACACTGTGACTCCTCTTCTGTATAAAGTGGTGACAAGTCTAGGTTGGCAAGATGAGGTGGAGGCACCAAATGTGACAAGTCTGAGCTCTTCATTTTCTGAAACCACCGACAGGTTTTCTTCTCCATAGTCTCCTGCCGGCCAATCAAAGTTCAAATGCAGGGAAGCGTGAAGTCTCTGGTGCCATCAGGTCTGACAAGAAATGAATTGTGCCGGCCATTCCTGCAAACGGGCAGAGGAGCTCCAGTGAGAATTTCTCAATTCACAGATAATGGAAAAAAATAAGCAGGAAAGATATTGGATTTTTTACAATTCATTTCTCTACACTTGTAATAGTAATAAAAAGAACTGTCCAGATCACATGTATAGTACCTAATCACCTATTGTGTCTAATTGAGTTAAATAAATATGTACCGTATTTTTCGGGCACACCTTACCCTAAGATGCACCCCAAGTTTAGACAGCAAAATATAGGAAAACATTTTGCTATATAATGAAAACTTCCCTTGCGAGGTAAAGTGGTGGAACGGTTAATATCACCAATTTAATGCACTAAAGGCCGCTTTACACACATCGATATCGCTAGCGATCTCAGTAGTGATGTGACACCCCCAGATCGTTCTTACGATTTGCCGAGATCGCACATAGGTTGTTTTGTAGCGGTCAAACGTACACATCTCACAAACGACGCTACATCGTTCAGCGATATATTGTTTGACCAAGGCGGTCGTGTGGATGTTGTTCGTCGTTTGCAGGGTGTCAAAAGTAGCAATATGTCTGCTGCGTTCCAAACGACCAACAATATTTTGAAACTGAACGACGTGTCAACGATCAACGATTTTCACCCTATTTGCGATCGTTCGGAGTCGCACGTAGGTGTTACATGCAACGACGTCGCTAACGAAGTGCGTCACGAAAACCGTGACCCCGATGACAAATCATCAGATAAATTGTAGCGTGTAAAGCGGCCTTAAGGTTAAATAGGGATGTAATAGATCTATTCTTAGTGTTTCTCTGTAGCATGTGCATTATACAAATATAGCTACCGTATTTTCCGGCGTATAAGACGACTTTTTAACCCCTGAAAATCTTCACAAAAATCGGGGGTCGTCTTATACGCCGGGTGTCATCATTTTACACACAATAAAAGATATTCTCACCCGTCCTCTATTGCCGCGGTGCCTCCAGCTGTTTCTTGCAGTCCACAGGCACACAGACGCCTCCGTGATAGCATGAACGAAGTGGCAGCTGCAGGATATCGTCATGGCTTTACTTCTGTTGAATGCTTTTTGGCACCACAAAGCATTCAACTGCAGTAAAGCGCTGACAGTAGCCGCTGCCCTGTCTATTGGACGCGCTTTACTGCAGTTGAATGCTTTTCGGCGCCATAAAGTATTCAACTGTAGTAAAGCCATGACAACATCCTGCGGCCGCTCCGTTCACTCTATCATGGAGGAGTCTGTGTGGGGACTGCAAGAAACAGCATGGGCATGGAGTACAGGTGAGAATATCTTTTATTGTGTGTAAACAAGTGCATGATAGGAGGGAACCAGCAGGAGGGCATTATTAAACAATGGAGACATTACTGCATTGGACATTACTATACAATGGGGACGAAAAATGGAGGGGAGCCAGCACTGCTTGTGAGTGGCATGCAACAATGAAAAAGTAAAAAGTGTAATATTCACAAATTCATTCCTACTGTAACAATTCAATGAGATTTTTGGCAAATAATTGATCAATGATTTGAGCCCCCCTGCCCCGTCACGGCAAATCTCTATAAGGGGGGTCCCTACACTACATTTATAATATACATACGTACCATAAGGTCTCGTATAATGCGCAGGACCATATGAGAACATCACCTACCTGAGAAGTGTCAGAAGTGTTTGAATTGTTACAGTAGGAATGAATTTGTGAATATTACACTTTTTACTTTTTCATTGTTGCATGCCACTCACAAGCACTGCTGGCTCCCCTCCATTTTTCGTTTAGTGGTCAGGTGGTTGACCGCCACCATGCCGTGCACGCCCATTGTGGTTTGCAAATTCCTTCTGTTGCCATCTAAATTTATGTTGGAGCCTGTTCACATACAGCCACCGCTCCCTGGTCCATAGGCATTATTACTTAAGCACCACCTGCCTGGGGCTGTTCCGCCCTTCATCCATGCTTGCTGGTCTGGCACTGTGGGGGCCAGTTCTGACATTGTGCTGGTGTGTGTGGTTTTGCCGCACACACTGGCACCTGGACTACCCATCTACTCGCAGTTGTCAGCCCTTGCAGCATGGGAGCGGTTCTGACACTTCTCAGGTAGGTGATGTTCTCATATGGTCCTGCACATTACACGAGACCTTATGGTACGTATGTATATCATAAATGTAGTGTAGGGACCCCCCTTATAGAGATTTGCCGTGACGGGGCAGGGGGGCTCAAATTATTGATCAATTATTTGCCAAAAATCTCATTGAATTGTTACAGTAGGAATGAATTTGTGAATATTACACTTTTTACTTTTTCATTGTTGCATGCCACTCACAAGCACTGCTGGCTCCCCTCCATTTTTCGTATACAATGGGGACATTACAGCAGGCGGCATTATTAAACAATGGGCTCGTTACTGCACAGAACATTACAACAGGGGATTTCCCTAAACAATGGGGACATTACTGAGGTCAGCTTAAGGCCACGTCACACTAAGAAACATCGCTGCTGAGGCACGACTTTTGTGACGTAACAGTGATGTTGCTAGCGATGTTGCTGTGTGTGACATCCAGCAACAACCTGGCCCCTGCTGTGAGGTCGCTGGTTGTTGCTGAATGTCCTGGACCATTTTTTAGTTGTTGCTCTCCCGCTGTGAAGCACAGATCGCTGTGTGTGACAGCGAGACAGCAACAACTAAATGTGCAGTGAGCAGGAGTCGGCTTCTGCGGACGCTGGTAACCAATGTAAATATCGGGTAACCAAGAAGCCCTTTCCTTGGTTACCCGATATTTACCTTCGTTACCAGCGTCCGCCGCTCTCACGCTGTCAGTGCCGGCTCCCTGCACACATAGCCAGACTACACATCGGGTAATTAACCCGATGTGTACTGTGGCTAGGAGTGCAGGGAGCCAGCGCTAAGCGGTGTGCGCTGGTAACCAAGGTAAATATCGGGTTGGTTATCCAATATTTACCTTAGTTACCAAGCGCAGCATCGCTTCCACGCGTCCGCTGCTGGATGAGGACTGATCACTGGTTGCTGGTGAGATCTGCCTGTGTGACAGCTCACCAGCAACCCGTGTAGCGATGCTCCAGCGATCCCTGCCAGGTCAGGTTGCTGGTGGGATCGCTGGACCGTCGCTTAGTGTGACGGTACCTTTACACTATATATATATATATATATATATATATATATATATATATATACATACATACACACACACGATATATCCCAAACTCTATATTTTAACTGGAAAACGTTGGTGGTCATCTTATACGCCGGAAAATACAGTATTATAGATACAAGCTCTGCAGCACACACATATACACAAAACTGTGTAAACACACTCAGCTCTGCTGTATATAAACATACAGCTGTGCTACATACAAACACATCTCTCATACATACACACAGTTCTGCAGTATACACACACACACACACACACACACACACACATAGCTCTGATACATACATACGTACAAACAGCTCTCATATATACACAGACAAAGCTTTCCTCCATATTCACACAAGCATATACATATGCACACATACAATGATCAGCATAATTGAGTACACCCCAACAGATATGTCGGAAAACCTTTAGTTTCCTTTCAGAATCAACATTTTCTATGGGATGCCATACTTCAAAAAACTCCCACAAATGTGGGTCATTCATTGCAAACAAGATTTGTTATTTTTGCCCCCTCAAAAAAGTAATTTTACAAACAGATGTTTTTTCAAGACTATGTTGTGAAAATGAGTACACCCCAATGAAAATCTTAAGAGCAAAGCTAAAGTTTACACCTCAAAATTGTAATCAACAAGAATTTAACCACAGGTAAGTCTAATTATTCTTTATAGTTTAAAATATTCATTAAACAGGTGTCCAGCAGACAGCGGACTATAAAGGGGCGTTGCATAAAGAAAACCCCTTCCCATTTCATGCTGTCACAATGGCAAAGCATGGATTAGAAATGTCAAGATTGGGGAAGAAAACATTTCTTTACATAAGAAAGGTGAAGGCTACAAGTAGATCAGCAAAGCTTTACTTACCAGTAAGAATACAGTAATATCTAAACTTACGAGTTTAATTTATTGTGTGACCAAGCTCAATCTGCTCTTATGTCAAATTAAATTTCTCCATTAAAATTAATTGAAATGCTATTGACCCGTTCCAGACCCTACTTATGGCCCACCATCCTGGAATATGGCCCACCATCCTGGAATATGGCCCCCATCCTGGTACTGTATATATGATCCCCCAACCTAGTATGTGGCCCCCATCCAGGTATATATGTTCCCCACCCTGATACATATGATCATTTATCCTTGTACATAGCGCCCAAACCTGGTACATGGCCGCCATCCTGGTACATGGCCCCCCATCCTGGTACATGGCCCCCCATCCTGGTACATGGCCTCCCATCCTGGCACATGGCCACCCCATCCTGGCACATGGCCACCCCATCCTGGTACATGGCCCCCCCATCCTGGTACGTGGCCCCCCCCATCCTGGTACATGCCCCCCCCATCCTGGTATGTATGATCCCTATCCTGGTATATGGTATATGTCCCCCATCCTAGTATATAGGATCCCCTATCATGGTTTGTGGCCTCCCATCCTGGTACATATGATCCCCCATCCTGGCACATGGCCCCCATCACACTGCACACTTAAAAAAAACTATTACTCACCCTCCCTCCGGTTTCCCTCTGCATGGCATCCTCATCTTATGCAGTCAGCTTATCAGTGTGCTTACACACTGATCAGCTTACGTGCTTTCACACACTGATCAGCTGTCTGCATGAAATGAGCAAGCTGCGCTGTGGAGGATCGGACAGAGTATAAGCTGCTTGTACCTCACATTTCTGTTCACATCATGAAGCAAAAAGAAAACAGAGCAACAGCTCTTATCTTCAAAAATGTGTAAGTTGGTTGGTGCACTCTTAAGTCAAGGTATTATTGTACTGTAGCAAAAGTGATACAAAAAATTAACAAAGATGGAACTGCAACCATTTCATAGAGACGTCTAGACCAACACCAGAAATTAACACCTAAACAGAAGTGTCTTCTGAAGAGAAGGGTTGAAGAAAATTGCTATTCAAGTTCCATGCAGTTAACTAGAGAAGTAGAAAGGAAACCTTGGGGGAGTGTTTCCCAGGACATAGTACGGTGTACACTGTGCAGAGGAATATCATCTATGGATGTTGTCCATGAAGGAAGTCTCTCCTAAAACCCATGTTCAAAAAGCCTGCCTACAGTTTTCCAGGGCCCATGACCAATATGAAGACTACAGGTAATCTAAGGTCTGGAGTGATGAGACCAATTTGGAACGAATGGCCTCAGAACTGAATAGTGTCAAAAGGTGAGAAAGATGTATGGTGCCTACAATGAAACATGTACAGTGAAACAATGGTGGCAGTGTCCTTATGTGGGGCTCAATAAGTCCTGCTGGTGTTGAGGAGCTACATTTCATTGATGGTATCAAGAATTCAGAGATGTACTGCTCAAGACTGTCTTCTGCTCTGTGCACAAGCACGCAAAGTGACGCAAGCAGGCAGTAGTCTGCCAGAGTATGGACCTTCGCCCCATACCTAACCATGACAATGTCAAGGTACCATGGTCCGGCCAAAACGACGAGATAGGATACAGACTGAATGATACAGACTGTGTTCTCTATTGCTACTGGGTGAAATGGAGTGCACAATTACATTTTGTTACCTGGAATAAGGCATCTAAAAAGGAAAAAGAAAAATAGGTGGTTAGCACCTAACCTAACATCTACAACAAATATAAAATAAAAGACCAGAAATTATAGGCAACAACTCGAAACTGATACATTTGAACTCTGAGAACAAGAGTCTTTAAATTTACCAATATATAATGATACCCCAAAGACACCGTGATGCAAATGTACAAAACATTTTATTTTATAGCGCACAGGGTATTGCAGTACATACAAGATAACATCATAAAAACCGGAATGAGAGAGTGAAGGAAGAGGGGAGACCCCACGTGACCCAGGACATATATCAAAGATTATGGCGGACCTGCCATACCAAATGAATGCATGTCGTTATTATAGCAGCCTCATGCCCATACAAGAAAGGCCCTAAATAGAGGCCCAAAAGATCTATTGTGTCGCTAATTATCAGCCCCATGGCCTGAAACCTGTGACTTAATACCGAATCATGTCATGATTCGGTATTAAGTCACAGGTTTCAGGCCATGGGGCTGATAATTAGCGACACAATAGATCTTTTGGGCCTCTATTTAGGGCCTTTCTTGTATGGGCATGAGGCTGCTATAATAACGACATGCATTCATTTGGTATGGCAGGTCCGCCATAATCTTTGATATATGTCCTGGGTCACGTGGGGTCTCCCCTCTTCCTTCACTCTCTCATTCCGGTTTTTATGATGTTATCTTGTATGTACTGCAATACCCTGTGCGCTATAAAATAAAATGTTTTGTACATTTGCATCACGGTGTCTTTGGGGTATCATTATATATTGGTAAATTTAAAGACTCTTGTTCTCAGAGTTCAAAAATAACATCTACAACAAGTCTGATACAGACCTGGTCTCCAACATACACTGGAAAAAATAGAGGAGGCCGAATGCTAGCAGGCAAGGTATAGTCTGCTGGGGAAGAGGCAATTTTAATTCTGAGTAATATTAGGGTTAGCCTCCAGGTGGCAGCAAACATGGTTCTGTGTCCCCCAATGAAGCGACCGAGAAAGAGGTAGTTCTCGAAGATTGGAAACAAATAGATATTGAAATATGTCGCCAACTTGTTTATTCTATGCCTAAAAGACTTGGTGCTGTCCTTAAAAATCATGGAGGTCATACAAAATACTGGATGCCATTCGCCTGCACCCCGCTGATGAAGCTTTGGCGACACGCGCGTCCGGGTTGAAGGGTATTTGCCTGTCCACCTCTGAACCACCTTTGTTTGGCTTCCTATTTCATACCATGGGTAAGTCCATGTATGGCGATTGTCTGATGTGACTATTTGTTCACATGGTGTGCTTTTACTACTTATTGCACTTGCTGTTTATTTATGGTCCTTATACTATGATGGGCTGACCTGGGTGGTTCATTGATGGGTGGGTGAATATAGAATCCACTTACCTCATACCTGTATGTATGTATAACGAATTTACCTTTTTGGTTATATTAATAAAATTTGATATTTTAATTTGAATAAGTCTCCTATACGTGTTTTTTACACGATTTTTTGAGTCATATTTTGGAGTATATTCTATGACGTCCTTTGATTGGGGTATAATATTTAATCCACTAGGATGAAATTATATTATGAGATTTTCCCCTATTTGTCTATGCTATATTTTGTAGTAAAATACTGGATGTAGATATTTTTGATGTGGAGGGTATTCATATTGTCATCAACTAATTTCAATAAAGAATAAAATTAAAGATTCTGTAATGAAAGTTATATTATTAACCTGGGTTAAAAAAAATATTCTATGAAACTCAGTCTTGTCAAAATGTTATATTCCGTGAGATATTGATTAATATGTTACTTTTAAAAGGGGGTTAACTCATTTATGCGGAGCACTGTACAAACATACACCGTAGAGATTCACACAAGCTTCTTCCAGGCAGGTGACGTATAGCATTCATACAGGTGCTGGTGGCTTTATCTCCTGCCTTGCACCGGTCAGACAGATCAGTGTCGGGCAGGACAGAGAGCAGATTGGGAAGGAAACGGTCAGCGTTCTCCTCAATCACAGGAAACTACACACAGACTAAAAGACTCAGACATTTTTTAGCAAGATTTTTTCTAATAGTGCAAAAAATACAGTACTTTTGCTTAACCCGCAAAATATCAATAAACAGATACTGCTCCAGCCAGCATCATCGCCTTTGCCACCATAAAAAACATTTTCAACTGGACACTGCTTCACTCAGATCGCTCACTATTTTTATTTTACATTGTTAGTTATTTTGCATTCCTGTATTTTTTTTCTCAATTTGCGAAAGCAAAAGGTTTACAAAAAAGTGTTTTAATGAATGATTGTCAAAGGTTTTCTAGAACCAGTGCAGCCCCGACAGTACAGAGTGGGTCTTTTTTCTGGCTCATGGGGGATACTACTGCCTGGGTGACCTGATTCTATGTATCCATATGCCCAAGCAGAGCACGTGGAAAAATATCAAGTTATCACAAGGTAGCCACATTACGATTACATATTGGTGAGTGGGTTACCTTCAAAGAGAGAGTAGGGTCTGTCTGGGATCCGGCATCCATGTGTACCATAATCTAAACACCACTCTGCAAACTTAGAGAAAACAGATGCACATTAGTCATAAGAATATAGACCTCTACATACCACAAATACCAAGGACCGGTAGCACGGTCTATCCAAATACAGCACTAAAAGGTCTGATATGTAATATTCCAACATAAACAAAATTGGATATAAAATCATCTCGTGCTAATTTCTTCTGGTCCCCAGTAAGTTAAATATGAATAATAATATTAATATTAATAATAATAATAATTCTGGAAGTAGATGAAATTCAAAAGAGAACTTTCACCTTAAAGGGAACCGGTCACCACTTTTTTGACCTATAAGCTGCGGCCACCACCACCGGGTTCTTATATACAGCATTCTAACATGCTGTATATAAGAGCCAAGGCCGCTGTGTAGAACATAAAATACACTTTATAATACTTACCTAACGGTCGCGCGATTGGCCATATGGGTGTCTCCGTTCTCCGGTGCCGCCTCTTTCGGCCATCTTCATCCTCCTTCTGAAGCCTGTGTGCATGACGCGGCTGCGTCATACACACTCGCTGGTCCTCTGCAGGCGCACTACAATACTTTGATCTGCTCAGGGCAGGGCAGATCAAAGTGCGCCTGCTCAGGACCCGAATGCTGACGAGTGTGTATGACGTCGGACGCGTCATGCACCGCGGCTAGAGAAGAACAAAGATGGTCAAAAGAGGCGGCGCTGTCACCGGACAACGGAGACACCCATATGGCCAACTGCGCGACTGTTAGGTAAGTATTATAAAGTGTTTTTATGTTCTCATAGCGGGCTGGGCTCTTATATACACCATGTTAGAATGCTGTATATAAGAGCCCGGCGGTGGTGGCCACAGCTTATAGGCCAAAAAAGTGGTGACAGGTTCCCTTTAAACCCCTTATCACTGAAGCCAATTTTGTCCTGCACAATAAAGTCCCATTTTCCAAATCTGCCATGTGTCACTTTATGGAATGCTTTTTCCAATCCCAGTAATTCTGAGGCTTTTTTTTTTTCTTGAAACTGTATTTCATGGTAGTGGTGGATTTAGGTAATAAAATATTGTACATATTTATGAAATTATAAGGAATTTTGAAGTTTTTGTTTAAATATTAACAATTATCAAACTATGAATTTGTATGCCTTAAGTGTGTGTGACCACGGTCATTATTTGCAGCTTTTGGACAGAACATGCTTCAGCTGCATCCAAAATGCTATGTTGTGCAGTAGAAGCATAGTGGGTGGATTTCTAGAATTCCCGTGACCACTGTGCTTCTTTTTTTCCACAAAAAAACAGTGACCTGCGGTGCGTCTTTCCAGACCGCAGCATGTCAAATTGTTTGCTGCGGATTTGCATGCGTTGTCCGTAGGGAGAACACAAGCGAGGAGACCGCAGCGCACTGAACCCGGATCATGGGTACAAGCAGATGCGGTCTCCTGTGTTCTCCTGCGGAGGAGACATGTGGCCCCGCAGGTCAGGACTCCTTGCGCACAGGATGCAGTGAGTCCTGATCGTGGTCACATACCCTTATAGTTAAGGGTCCTTTACACGAGACGTCGGATCGTGCGATGCATCGTCGGGGGTCACGGTTTTCGTGACGCACATCCGGCATCATACATGACGCCGTCTCGTGTGAAACCTCTGAGCGACGCAGTATCGCTCACAAATCGTGAGTCGTGTACTCGTCGCTCAGTTTCATAGTATTGCTTATTTTTACTTGTGCCGGTTGTTCATCGTTCCCGTGGCAGCACACGTCGCTCCGTGTGACACCACGGGAGCGATGAACTCTACTTACCTGCGTCCCACGGCTCCCGCCGGCTTTGCGGAAGGAAGGAGGTGGGCTGGATGTTTACATCCCGCTCATCTCCGCCACTCCGCTTCTATTGGCCGGCCGCTGTGTGACGTCGCTGTGATGCCGAACGTCCCTCCCCATTCAGGAAGTGGACGTTCGCCGCCCACAGCGAGGTCGCTCAGCAGGTAAGTACGTGTGACGGGGGTTTCACGACTTTGTGCGACACGGGCAGCGATTTGGCCGTGATGCACAAACGACGGGGGCAGGTACAATCGATTGTGAAATCGCATGATCGGTCGTCCCGTGTAAAGCAGGCTTTAGTCACACCAAACACAATAGTTATTAAACAATCTTTACGTCAACCTCATTTTTCAAACTTATTTTTATTGGGTTTTTTTTAGGATGTTAGAAGGGTTTAAAGTTTATCAGCAATTTTTCATTTTTTTTTCAACAAATGTGATCAAATCTAGCTTTTTTCATGGACCTATTCAGATTTGAAGTGATTTTGAAGGGCCCATATTTTAGTAGATCCCAAAAAATAACAGCATTTTAATAATTGCTCTTCTCGAATAATTCAAAACCACATTCAGGAAGTTTGTTAACCCTTCAGTTGCTCCATAGCAATTAAAACATAGTGGAAAAAAAGTTTTGTGTTTTGTTTTTTTTTACTAAAATATTGCTTTAGCTTCAAATTTAGCCTCAGTTTTAGGATCATAAAAAATAAAGCTTGTCACACCAAAAAAACCCTCACACAGCTGTACAGGTCAATGATAAAATAAAAAGTTTTGGCTGTTACAATTTGGTGACACGTAAAAGCATCAATTTTGGGGAAAAAAAATGATTTTTTATTTTAAAAAACTACCGTCTTTTTCGTTTTATAACCCGCACCGGATCATAAGAGGCTAGCAGCGGCAGCGGGTCCGTGGTGGTGGCAGCAGGTTAGTGGTGTCAGTGGCGGGTCAGTGGCAGTAGAGGCGGATCAGTGACAGCGGCAGTGGCGGGTCAGTGACAGCGGCAGTGGTGGGTCAGTGGTGGAGCAGGCCGCCGGTTCGGTGAGTGTCCCAGTCTGTCCGCAGTCCCGATTCCAATAATGGCACCCGGAGCGACGCGTGCACAGATGGAGCTCTTATCCAAGAGCTTCATCTGCGCGCACACGCTGACTCCCGGTGCCATCATTTGAAACCGGGACTGCGGACAGACTGTGACACTCACTGCACAGCCACTGCAGTCCGCACAGCCACCCGCCTGCACAGAGTGGCAGCCAGCAGGCCGCCCACCCGCACAGAGAGGCAGCCGGGACACAGAGGCACCCAGCCGCCGGCACCGACAGGCACCCGGCCACCCACAGGCAGCGACACACACCTGGCCGCCCGCACACAGAACTGCACAGACAGCCCCTCTTGGTAAGCTATATTCGGATTTTAAGACGCACTCCTCATTTTCCTCCCAAATTTTTGGGATGAAACGTGCGTCTTATAATCCGAAAAATACGGCAATTATTTATAACCAAACAATACATACATTGTTTATATTCTATCATTTGTGAAGCAATCAAAAAGTTAGATATATCTCTGCATGGTACCAATAAAAACTTCAAATCAGCCTGCAAAACTAAGGGGTACTTTACACGTTGCGACATCGCTAGCATCGGCTAACGATGCCGAGCGCGATAGCACCCACCCCCGTCGCACATGCGTTATGTGGTGATTGCTGCCGTAGCGAACATAACTACGGCAGCGTCACACGCACTTACCTGGTCGTCGTCGTCGCTGTGACTGCCGAACAATCCCTCCTTCAAGGGGGAGGTGCGTTCGGCGTCACAGCGACGTCACCGTGACGTCACTAATCGGCTGTCCAATAGAAGCGGAGGGGCAGAGATGAGTGGGACATAACATCCCGCCCATCTTCTCCCTTCCGCATTGTCGTCGGGATGCAGGTAAGGAGATGTTTGTCGCTCCTGCGGGTTTACACACAGCGATGTGGAGCTGCAGGAACGACAAACAACATTGTACCTGCGGTCGACCCGACATTATGAAAATGACCGACGCTACACAGATTACCAATTTTCAACGCTTTTGCGATCGTTTATCGGCGCATCTAGGATTTACACGTTGCGATGTTGTTACCGGCGCCGGATGTGCGTCACTAACGACGTGACCCCGGCGATATTTCGGAAGCGATGTCGCAACGTGTAAAGCCCGCCTAAGCCCTTATACAACAATGTCAGCAGACATAAAAAAGAATAAATTAAAAAAAAAAAAAAAAAAAAAAAAAAAAAAAAATCGCAATTTGCATTTCTTTTTCGCCTCTGTTGAACGTTAATTTCTTAAGACTCAAAGTCAAAATAGGCACTACACCACTTGATAAACGTCTTGCATGGTTTCATTTCCAAAAATACCATTTCAGCAAAATTTGAGCTCCAAATGGCAATCCTTATGTGTGCTGAAATAGTACTAGGCAACCACATAAAGGTATTTCCATGCGTGAAATAATATGTTTAAAATGTGTGGGGTGTATATTATTATATTATTCCTTTTGAACAAAAAAAAATATTGGGGGCTAAAAGTACAATTTCATGGCATTTTTTTGTAAATGTATTCATTCCGATTTACATCTGATCACGTGAATCACCCTAAAGGTGAACAAAATTACTAAAGAAACACTATGTGATTTTTATATGTGACAAACGGACATGTGAACAGTTCATAGTCTATATGGGGAACCTAAAGACTACAGCTACAACACATTCGTGAAAAATAGACATCTGGCAGAGGACTTGAGTACAAAAACATTAAAGCCTAAAAAAAGTGCTACATTTTTAATAATTTCCACTTTTGATTAATAAATTCAAAACATATTGACCTAAATTTACTTTTTTGCTATGGCAACATGATGTAGGGGCAGATATCCCCAGTCCACAAAGTATCAATGCCAGGCTGATTGATGCAGTTTTGATAAAATCCCTGTTTTCTCTTTTGTCGATGTATCAGTACTATGAATGTTGGGCTATGCATAACCTCACCCACACTTAAGATTAGCAGCTTCCTGTGAAGACTGTACATTGTCAGCAAGTTGCTAATCAGTGGTGGGGTCTGGATTACACAAATTTACTGGACTGCCTTGCATTTGACTTCTAGTCCTGCAGTGATAGTCACCTGCTAATAAAACACTGATTGTATGCAAGTGACATCACTGCAATCAGGATCTCTGCCACTACATTAATCTGCTCTCATATTAAAATGGATAAAACCTGTTGACCAATTCCCTTTAACAGAAAGTAGAAGATGTCATGATAAAAAAAAAGTCAGAACCAAGGGAATACGTGAAGGCATTCCAAAGATATTGTTGTGTAAATTGAAGCATCAGATTGGAATCTTCCAGTATAAAACCAGAATTTTATTGTAAGCAGTTCTCATTATTTTACAAACATGTATAAAATGTAGCTATAAGCCTAGGTGGTATATATTGACTCTGCACATCTTACACTATTGTTATAGAGGAGTTGTGGTGTATCTAATTTTTAGTTTCGGTCACACTTTTTACCCATTAATTTTTATGCATTTTTATTTTATATAAAAGTTAATTTGTTGCAAAATTGTATAAAGACATGCGTGTATAAAATGTAAATGTGTCAAGTGTCTATATAGGTAAAGTGGAACCTCGGTTTACGAGTAACTTGGTGTGCGAGCATTTCGCTATACGAGCAAAGCTTGCTGTAAATTTGTAACTTTCCGCTCTTGCAGTCCACACAAACACACACATTATGCTCATCTTACCTTCCGTTCCATCACTGGCCTCCTGGATCTGTATCGGGTAACCATCGCGACGATGGCGGACCCTCCGCTGTCAGCCGCTTCTCAAAGGCAGCACGCTGACCAATCAGAGGCAAGCGGCTCATGCCTTTGACGTCAGCGCTCTGGCAGCGGAAGCTCCGGTATCGGTCGCGATGGTTACCCGATACACATCTTGTACCGGCGAACTACAAGAACCAGGACGCCGGCGAGGGAACAGAAGGTAAGGTGAGCATAATATGTGTGTGTGTTTGAGCATGTGTGGAATGGCACAATAAGGGACTAGGATGGGACATTGCACAAGTTGTGGAATGAATTGTCTGAGCTTGCATTATTTCCTATGGGAAATCTTGCTTTGCTAGACGAGTAACTTGATTTACAAGCACACTCCCAGAACGGATTGTTCTCGTAAACCAAGGTTCCACTGTAGTTTGGTTAAATATCAATGTGTTATTTACTAATTCAAGTTTTATTTGCACATGTTAAAAACGCAAATATAGTCTTGACTGCTGGAGGAACAAATCTGGAAAAACTCCTGGCAGCGAAAAGGTTAAAGCCTCATTACCTACTGAATCTGCAGAAATGTTATTAACAACTGTAAAAAAAAGATTTTCCCTTCTATAGGCCTTCCTACGTGTGACCAAGCAGATGTAAAATGGACGCCATGATGTCTAAGGAACACATCAAAAGGCAAAAAACAAACAATACAGAACAACAAAAACAATCCGTAAATCCACAGTGCAACCAGCGCTTCACCCTCAAATTATTCATGTGCCTTTTTATGATGTCTCTACTTTGAAGTGACGGCACCTGAAGGGAAACTCTTGCATTTTTAATAATATGGTACTAGCGGTGAATTGGTTAATGCAAGCCAATTTCACAAGCGGCCTACTAAAGCGGGAATATTTAGACCCAAATGCATCATGAAAGAGTTATATGCTTGATCATAAAATATATTTTATGAGCTTTCAGATGCAAGTTACATCTGCCAGGCGGCCATGAAACCCCTCAGAGCAGCAAAACGTTTAGATATTCATCACAAGTTTGGGAATCTGGATACTTTAAGGGCCAAGAAAACACCGGTCAAGTATGAGGTTTTCCCGAATCGCGACATTAAAACAGAAGGAAAAAAGATAGACATAAAAACTGAATTTAGACATATTCTAGTTATTGCTCAATGTGCCTTGGTTTTTCTACAGTTAAAGGGGTTTTCCAGAAAATAAATGTTTGAAGTATTAGAATTTTTGTAAGATATCTACACACAAAATACAAATGACTTTCAGGCCCCTCCTTCAAGAAGCAAAACTTTTAACTTTATAGTTTTCTCTGTCTTAACACAAGAGAAAACAGTTCTGTGTAAAGACGTCAGATGAGAACGTGTCCAAGATGTTCTCTACTCAAAGTCGCATGCGTCTGGAACTGCCCAACAACATTTCTCTACACAGACCCGTTTTTGGACCTGGAGGTGGTAGATTGTAGTTGCTCTCCTACTTTATCAAGCATGAAGGTTTACGACAAAGGCACTATAACGGGGTTGTCCGGCCTAAAGGCTGCTTTACACGCTACGACATCGCTAGCAATTGCTAGCGATGTCGAGCGCGAAAGCACCCGCCCCCCGTCGTACATGCGATATCGTGTGATCGCTGCCTTAGCGAACATTATCGCTACGGCAGCGTCACACGCACATACATACCTGCTCTGCAACGTCGCTGTGACCGGCAAACCGCCTCCTTTCTAAGGGGGCGGTTCGTTCAGCGTCACAGCAGCACCACTGAACCGCCGCCCAATAGAAGAGGAGGGGGAAAGATGAGCGGGACGTAACATCCCGCCCACCTCCTTACTTCCTCATTGCGGCCGGCCGCAGGTAAGGTGAGGTTCCTAGTTCCTGCAGTGTCACACATAGCGATGTGTGCTGCCGCAGGAGCGACAAACTACTTCGTACACCGAGCAGCAGCGATATTCGAGAATAGGGGGGCATGTCACCGATGAGCAATTTTGACCGTTTATGCGACGATTCAAAATCGCTCATAGGTGTCACACGCAAAGACATCGCTAAAGCGGCCAGATGTGCGTCACAAATTCCGTGACCCCAACGAGATTGCTTGAGCGATGTCGCAGCGTGTAAAGCGGCCTTTAGGCTACAAGTCTGCTCTCAGCCTACATGACTGCAGATTTGGGAATCCTTACATCGCACACATTGTGTGCTGTGATCATTCTTAGGCGATGGGATTGGGCAGCCATGTGACCGCATGAATATGACTTTCATACATATAGTCATGTGCCAACTAGATGGGTGCAGCCTTGTTTAATGCAAGTGTATTGAGCGAGGAAGCACAGTCTAGTGGGAATGTGGCTGGATGTGTGCATATCACATACTTGTGGTCACATGACTGTCCGTTCCCAGACTGGAGACTCCGTGCAGTGCGTGTACTGTGCGGATTCATCTAATATATAAAGCAGAGTGTATATATGTATGTATGTATGTACTGAATGTATGTATGTATGTGTGTATGTCCACTAAAGGAATTCACACCGTCGCATGTCCAATCAAAAAATTTTGCACAGACACTCCAAATGACTCAGGGAACGTCATAGACTATGTTTTGAGGGGAAAATTGAACCCCGTGCTTTACAGTTATTTGCCAAGAAACCGGCTTACATTAAAGTGAATGGAGCTGGGAACTACAGGTCATTATTAGCAGCTGTGATTGATTGCTATAGGCAACGAAGGACATTCTTAGTAAAAGGCTTATGTGTGAGGTAATATGATTTCCATGGCAAGACAGATGGAGAGAGACAGAGAGATACAGACAGAAAGAGAGAGACAAAAAGAAACAGAGAGATGGATAGAGAGAGACCGAGAGACAGACAGAGAAAGATGGAGAGCAATACAGAAAGCGAGAGAGAGGCAGACAGACAGAGACAGACAGAGAGAAAAAGAGAAAGACAGATACAGACAGAGAGACAGATATAGAAAGAGACAAAGAGAGACAGAAAGACAGAGACCGAGACAGAGAGGCAGACAGGGAGACAGAGCGAGAGAGACAGGGAGACAGAGGGAGAGGGACAGAGAAACAGAGAGCTAGAGAGACCGATAAAGAGAGACAAACAGGGAGAGAGCCAGACAAAGAGTGACAGAGAGAAAGAGAGACAGAGAGAGACAGACAGAGAGGGAGAGTGGGAGATAGACAGAGAGACACTTAGTTACTATATAGGGCAACACCAAGTTCTACAGCTAGTAAGTCATAAACTACAACTACAAGTCTGAAGTCACTCCAAGGCTGGACAACCCCTTTAATGTTTCCCAATTGCTCGGTCCACCCCACTATAGTCCAGCTGCTGTGTCCTGTCTTCACCTTGTCTACCCTCCTTTTTAGACTCCAAAACTGCATTGGAAGAAAACACCATTATAGGGACTGTTAATTGTTTTATCCACTCATTTGGACCCACGTTTCTGCAGCATGTCCTCCCTCTGGACTTTCCCCATCTGCACAATACAGTCATAACTTTATCTCCCCAAATTTCAACTGCTTGCCCCTATTCTGAGATGACAGCTGCCAACTGCACTAAATGGATACACCTGTAGGAGAGCATGCTTCCACTATTTGGGCCAATGAAAGATTCAAGGCAAGACTAAATGGGTGCAGCCATACCCCTTCACTCCTCTGATGTCTCAACACAGAACTGTATCCACCTGGGTCAACATAAAAGAAACCAAAGGTCTTCTGGTGCTCAGGTAAAGGAACAGAAAGTGATGATGATAGGCACTGATTTTTCAAAGCAGGTAAATTGAAAAAAAGAAACCCATAGCAAAAAGTTTCAATTAAAAGCCCCTTTAATGGGTGAGTATTTTGGATTTCAAAAATGTCTTAGCAGATTGAAAATTTCATTGGCTGCTCTTTGTGTTCAGCAAGGAGATAAGCCGCTGCCAGAGGAGTCTCATGGCGGCTCTCTGAGAACACAGGAGCACTTAGCGGAGAAGAGCGTTCCTATGTAGTATAGGGAAGCCAAGAAAGATAGTTGTTGGCCGAACGTTCACATTTGGAAAGACAGCTACATAATAGGTATGAGGCTTTAATTCTTTTAAGACTTGGAGATCCACTTACATCCCAAATTTAAAGAAAAATATCAATCACTGGGCATAGATACCACTTGTACAATCTCCAGGTCACCATACCTTGCAGGCTCTGTAGAGATACTTTTTATCTTGGGTGTGGCGGTAGAGCGCTAGGAAGGCATATCCATTCCCAGACGTTCCATGACAGATGCCATATCCTTTTCTAAGGAGGCCTCTCTGCCAGATAACATCACCGCAATCAGTAGCATCTTTCAAGTACTTATCTTCTTTGAACAGCTGAAAAAAGCCAGAAATTATATTCAATTAAGATAAAAAATAATCTATCTAAATATTATTATCTATATGTACACAGTTGAAACCAGAAGTTTACATACATCAGAAACCCAAAATTGTTTAAAGCTGAGGTAATACTCTTTTGATATCTATGACCCTTGTATGTCTGCAATAAAAATAACTTCTAATATCAACACTTTCATTTCTAGAGCTTAAAAAAATATTTACATAAATAAAAACTGTTAATTCTCCAATTTTCAAAAAAAAAATGCAAAAAGGAGATGATAATGAATCATACACAATACCAAATTTAAATGAAAACTCATTGCTCATAAAACAAGACAAAAAAATGCCAGTAGATTAAATTGTAAGACTTTTCTCAAATAGATGTCATGAGTTAATCAGATGATTTTCCTCAGTATTTGGCTTTATTCGCACATCAGTATTTTTGATCAGTATTTCTATGCCAAGATCAGGAGCATCAACAAAACGAAGATCAGATGTCAATCTTTCAATGATAGCTTTTCTCTGTACGTTCCCCTCCTGGTTTTGGAACACAAACACTACCGTATTCTTTGGACAATAGGACGCACCGGACCATAAGACGCACCCTGGTTTTAGAGGAGGAAAATAGGAAAATAAAATTTTAAGCAAAAAATGTGGTCATGACATACTTATGGGGCGAGGATCTGCTGCTGACACTATTATGGGGGTAATGTCCCCAAATTCTCTACTAAGGTACTCCATCTTGGTAATGATCCTCCTACCTTGTATCTAAACCCCATCCTTGTGTATATATATATATATATATATCTATATATATATATATATTTACGTCCCTCATCCTGATATAGCACCCATCCCGCTACATAGCGCCATCCTAGTATATGCCCTCATCCTGCTATACACCGTGTGCAGACTTATTATTACGTTTTTGCGACAGTTCAAAATCGCTCATAGGTGTCAACAACGCAACAACATCGCTAAAGCTGCCAGATGTGCGTCACAAATTCCGTGACCCCAACGAGATCGCTTGAGCGATGTTGCAGCGTGTAAAGCGGCCTTTACACAATCTACAAGTGCACAAAGATATTACACATTCACCACG
The DNA here is from genome assembly GCF_048569485.1 of Anomaloglossus baeobatrachus. Classification (NCBI taxonomy): domain Eukaryota; kingdom Metazoa; phylum Chordata; class Amphibia; order Anura; family Aromobatidae; genus Anomaloglossus; species Anomaloglossus baeobatrachus. Next base: position 414,235,366 of record NC_134358.1, read on the forward strand.
CGAAAAGTGGGCCTGTGCACCCCCCCCAAAATGCCAGGCCTGAATTTTAGTCCTAGTCCGGCCCTGCATAACGGTATGAAGTTCCCGGCATAACCAGGGTCCAGAAAGACTGAATCATTGAATTAGATGTTGCCACTACACTGTGTGCAGAATTATTAGGCAAGTTGTATTTTGGAGGATTTTTTTTTATTATCGATCAACAACTGTGTTCTCAATCAACTCAAAAGACTCATAAATATCAAAGCTTAATATTTTTGGAAGTTGGAGTGGTTTTTTTTAGATTTGGCTATCTTAGGAGGATATCTGTTTGTGCAGGTAACTATTACTGTGCAGAATTATTAGGCAACTTAATAAAACCAAATATATTCCCATCTCACTTGTTTATTTTCACCAGGTAAACCAATATAACTGCACAAAATTTAGAAATAAACATTTTTGACATACAAAAACAAAACCCCCCAAAATTAGTGACCAATATAGCCACCTTTCTTTATGATGACACTCAACAACCTACCATCCATAGATTCTGTCAGTTTCTTGATCTGTTTACGATCAACATTGCGTGCAGCAGCCACCACAGCCTCCCAGACACTGTTCCGAGAGGTGGACTGTTTTCCCTCCCTGTAGATCTCACATTTTATGAGGGACCACAGGTTCTCTATGGGGTTCAGATCAGGTGAACAAGGGGACCATGTCATTATTTTTTCATCTTCTAGACCTTTACTGGCCAGCCACATTGTGGAGTAGTTGGATGCATGTGATAGAACATTGTCCTGCATGAAAATCATGGGTTTTTTTAGCGATACCGACTTCTTCCTGTACCACTGCTTGAAGAAGTTGTCTTCCAGAAACTGGCAGTAGATCTCGGAGTTGAGCTTCACTCCATCCTCAACCCGAAAAGGTCCCACAAATTCATCTTTGATGATACCAGCCCATATCAGTACCCCACCTCTACATCGCTGGCGTCTGAGTCGGAGTGGAGCTCTCTGCCCTTTACTGATGCAGCCTCTGGCCCATCCATCTGGCAGATCAAGAGTCACTCTCATTTCATCAGTCCATAAAACCTTTGAAAAATCAGTCTTAAGATATTTCTTGGCCCAGTCTTCACGTTTTATCTTATGTTTCTTGTTCAAAGGTAGTTGTTTTTCAGCCTTCCTTACCTCGGCCATGTCCCTGAGTATGGCACACCTTGTGCTTTTTGATACTCCAGTAACATTGCAGCTCTGAAATATGGCCAAACTGGTGGCAAATGGCATCTTGGCAGCTTCACGCTTGATCTTCCTCAATTCATGGTGAGTTATTTTGCGCCTTTTTTGCCCAACACGCTTATTGCGACCCTGTTGGCTATTTTGCCATGAAACGCTTGATTGTTCGGTGATCACGCTTCAAAAGTTTGGCAATTTCAAGACTGCTGCATCCCTCTGCAAGACATCTCACAATTTTGGACTTTTCAGAGCCCGTCAAATCTCTCTTCTGACCCATTTTTTCAAAGGAAAGGAAGTTGCCTAATAATTAAGCACACCTTATATAGGGTGTTGATGTCTTTACACCACACCCCTCATCATCTGATCAAAATACTCATTTGCCTAATAAGTCTGCACACAGTGTATACCCCCATCCTGCTATATACTGCCATCCTGGTATATGCCCTCATCCTGCTATATAACTCCATCCTGCTCTATATTGCCATCCTGGTATATACTCCCATCCTGCTATATACTGCTATCCTGGTATATGCACTCATCCTGCTATATACCCCAATGCTGCTATATACCGCCATGCTGCTATATACCCCCATCCTGGTATATGGCCTGCATCCTGTGGCACACACACAAAAAATAAACGTTTATACTCACCTTTCCTCACTCCAGCAGCATCGCTCGTCCTCCTCTCTGTGTCAGCAGCAGCGCCGCTGACCTGTGTGGAGCTGGTCACCGTTCCCCTGCAACATCACGATGCCCTCATGTCTCCTGCCCGTTGATGTGTGTAGAGAGCGGTAAGCACAGCGATGACGTCATCGCTGTGCGCACCGCTGGTCTCCACACAGCAGCAGCCTGCAGACATGAGGGCATCGTGATGCTGCATTCAATGGAGACGGGTGAGTATACTTATTCACTGCGCCCCGCGCTGATGATGATGCGCGGGGAGCAGTGAATACAGCCGCACATGATCACTCCAGGCTGTAGTTGCCAGGGGTGATCACGTTTACTATGCGCGCATCCCCCGCCCATCATCCCGCCCACCTGTCAGCGCCGGCTTCAGCACTGAGAGATGATGGGCGGGAGGATGCATGCATATGAAATGAGCGGCCGTATGCAGTCAGATGACCCACTCCACTGCAGCACCCTCATTCCCCGCAGCCATGCCCTACATTCAGACTATAAGACACACCCCCCACTTTTCCCCAACATTTGGGAGAAAAAAGTGCGTCTTATAGTCCAAAAAATACGGTAATATTTATTCATTTATATAGCGCTAATAATTCCACAGCGCTTTACATACATCAGAAAGATTGTCCCTATTGAGGCTCAAAATCTAAAATCCCTATCTGTATGTCTTTGCTGTGTGGGATGAAACTGGAGAACCCGGAGGAAACTCACCCAAACCCGGGGAGAACATACAAACTCCTTACAGATGTCCTTGGTGGGATTTTAACCCAGGACCCCAGTGCTGCAAGACTGCAGTGCTAACAACTGAGCCACCATGCTGCCACTAATGCAAATTACTGACCAAATACTGATGTGTGAATGAGGCCTTACAGGAATGTTGGTTTTATTGTCAATTTTACCAGTATAGGAGCAAGATCTGGTGAGAATTTGTTTTTTTCACACATCCTTACTGTAAAAGGAGAGAGCTGATTGTTTACAGCATCTGAATGCTGACGTGGAATTTCTTGCTCATCTCTGGCAGGATTTGGCCTGTTTCAGTCTTATTGGCTTGATGGTCAATAGAATATAAGTGGATTGATTCACTTCATTTTCATGAAACGTAATTCAGCGAAAATTAATCAGGCAAAAAAATGTACCTCACCTTCAACAAGGAGCATAAACTTTTTTCCAAATTGAATACACTTGTAACAGTAATAAAACATCCCTGTCTATAATGCAGCCTATGGAGAAAAATACAGCTGTGTCTAATGGTTTACTCTGCAAGAGGAGGGCAAAGATCTTTTTAAGGGTTTTAAAGGGTTAACTTGCAAAAGAAGGAATTAGCTGCTTAAAGGGAACCTGTCAGGTGCAATATGCACCCAAAACCAACAGCAGTTCTGTGTGCATATTACTAATCCCTGCCTAACCGTCCCTGTATACACTAGCATAGATAAAGAGATCTTTAGAAAAAGTATTTAAACAGATCGTTCATTATATGCTAATGAGGCCAGGGACTAGTCACAAGGGAGTTAGTTATCTTGGCTAGTCGGCCCCAACATGATAATGAATGCACAGAGTCAGAAGTATGGTCACGCTTAGCTCTGCTGCCACTGCGCCAAAACTGGATTTCGGCTCAGTGCGCATGATCCCCAACATTTCCTGTTATGCGCACTCTGAAGCTAGGTGTACGTGTCACGGCTTCAAATTGGTGTAGTGCGCATGACCGGACGTTTCGGGGACTTCCGATCATGCGCACTGACCCTATGCTTTGCAGTGCAAAACCCAAATGGCAAAAACAACTGACATGTCAATTGTTTTTGCCATTTGGGTTTTGCACTGCAAAGCTGAGTTTTTGACCAAAGTTCTGCAACAAAAAGGCTGCAGTTTGAACTGCATAGTGCGGACAAGAAACCCAAATTCCCATAGACTTTGCTTGAAAAGCAGAACACAACCATTTTGGCATTAAACGCTGCAGTTGAAAAAGCAGCAAAAAAGCAGGTAAAAAGCAGGTAAAAAGCAACGTGCGGACATAGCCTTAGGGGTGCTTCACACACAGCGAGATCGCTGCCGAGATCGCTGCTGAGTCACGCTTTTTGTGACGCAGCAGTGACCTCATTAGCGATCTCGCTGTGTGTGACACTGAGCAGCGATCTGGCCCCTGCTGCGAGATCGCTGCTCGTTACACACAGCCCTGGTTCGTTTTCTTCAAAGGCGCTCTCCCGCTGTGACACACAGATCGCTGTGTGTGACAGCGAGAGAGCGACAAATGAAGCGAGCAGGGAGCAGGCGTCTGGCAGCTGCGGTAAGCTGTAACCAAGATAAACATCGGGTAACCAAGGTGGTTACCCGATATTTACCTTAGTTGCCAGCCTCCGCCGCTCTCACGCTGCCTGTGCTGCCGGCTCCGGCTCTCTGCACATGTAGCTGCATTACACATTGGGTTAATTAACCCGATGTGTACTGTAGCTAGGAGAGCAAGGAGCCAGCGCTCAGTGTGCGCGGCTCCCTGCTCCCTGCACACACAGCTAAGCGGTGTGCACTGGTAACTAATGTAAACATCGGGTAACCATACCCGATGTTTACCTTAGTTACCAGTGTCCGCAGCTTCCAGACGCCGGCTCCGTGCAAGCGCAGCGTCGCTTGCACGTCGCTGCTGGCTGGGGGCTGGTCACTGGTCGCTGGTGAGATCTGCCTGTTTGACAGCTCACCAGCGACCATGTAGCGATGCAGCAGCGATCCTGACCAGGTCAGATCGCTGGTCGGATCGCTGCTGCATCGCTAAAGTGTGAAGGTACCCTAAGGGTCAATTTCAATCTCTTTACATAGTGTACACCAGTAGATAGCCGAAACAAACTAAGAAGAAAGTGTGATGGGATAAGCGCTTACTGTTTCTACCTTTTTTCTCCTGCTGGTCCATCTTACATCTCTTCTTACCTAACTTCATTCCGTGTGAAGACAATAGCATAGATATTCCCTGGGGTAAAATGCTGCATGCTTCCCACACACAGTGGTATTTCCCATTTGAAAAGCGAGAGATCTCACATTGCTGTCAATTAGTGAGACAGCAGAAAGCCCTGATTTCAGCCTCTTTTATAAAAGGCCACACCGTTATCACTAAATTTGACATTTTTTTTTTTAGTTTTTTTCAAATATGTAAATTGGAGAAAACTTTTATATTTTAATCTCTTTTACATCATGAAGTTTTCCAAGTGGTAATAGTTCTTCAGATCTTCTTTACACCACAAATCATGTTAGTATGGTCTACATATAGCACTACTGTTGACTCTTCTTTGGCGACTGCTATTCTTCATGGGCAGGACAGCAATTTAGGTACTTGAAGTAGTATAGTTGTCAAAAACTTGATAAAGGGAGTCTAAAATAGGTCTTCAAAAGTATCCCCAGCAATCACAATATATAACAAGGACTATAAATAAAGATCATATTATTCCCCTTTACAACCTTTCATGATAGCAAACAAATCACAAAAATCCCCCAATCTACTTCTGGACTACCAAATACACCCCAGATGAAGGCTTTAGATCACCATGATGCAACAATGTTGTCATGAAGTGTACCTTGTGAGCCTGAAGAAGCATGTGTACGACACCCGGGGCTCCATGGCACCAATGTACCAAACGATCTGTTTCATTGCTTAAAGATGAGGGATAATTGCCAGACCTGAACTTCTTGTGGCGCACGTAGTCAATACTTGGCTTCACAAGCTCAGTCAAAGTTTCTTGGTCTACCTTTGCTAGTGGCTGAAAAGAAACACAGCATAATAATAAAATAAATACCATATTACAAAATGCAATCTCCTTATGTTATATCATAGATATGTACCGTATACAGTGTGTCCACCCATATCCTGTCCACCGCCATTAACTTGAGAACGGTGGCAGCTATAGGCATAGAAGTGTTGTTTAGTTATAGTAAAGTAGTCATGCGCTATGCATTGAAACCACCTATTGTGCCACCTGGTGGAAAACAACGGAGTTAGCATTTTTATCTTTAAAACGGAACGAGATAGAAAAAAATTGAATTAAAAAAATTGTAGGGCATCATCAATTCAATACGAATCGACACCTTGCATAAATGCATACAGAAATGCTATGATATGAAACCCGTGACCTCCCCCCCCCCAAAACATTGAATGCTGGTCACGCATATGGCGCTCATTTAACTTTGATGCTCAAAGTGGCCCCCGTCAGCTGCAATGCACATCTGGACTCTGGACAGCATATTGTATCTTGCTGCACGTTGTGCAATATGGTAGGTGACACGTTTGCACAAACATCTGTAATACGTCGTCGTAGGTCCTGCAATGTTGGTGGAGGGGTCTCATACGCCTGCTGTTTGATGTGACCTCACAGAAAGAAGTCCAATGGGGTCAGGTCAGGTGAGCGTGGAGGCCACTCCATGCAGCCACCATACCCCAATGACTTGTAGGAAAGTCTCCATGGGGTATCGCTTCACGTCCGCAGCCTTGTGAGTTTTACACGTTCTAATCATAGCATTTCTGTATGCAAGGTGTCGATTCGTATTGAATTGATGATGCCCTTCAACTTTGTAATTCACTTTTTTTTTCTATCTCGTTCTGTTTTCAAGATAAAAATGCTAACTCTGTTGTTTTACACCAGGTGGCGCTATAGGTGGTTTCATTGCATAGCGCATGGCTACTTTACAATACCTAGACACCACTTCTATGCCTATAGCTGCCGCCGTTCTCAAATTAATGGAGGTGGACAGGATATGGATGGACACACTGTAGATAGGAAATAATGATGAGTGAGCACTAAAGTGCTCGGGTGCTCTTTATTCGATTGCAGCAGCTCAGATGCTCTGATATGCTGTCACACTGGTTTCTTTCCAGCGAGACTCGTCCTCATTTAATTGGACGTTTTACCTTTTAGCATCTGAGGCGTTAATGCTTCTTTTGCAAGTCTGCTTAGAGGCATTCCCTCAGGTGCTCTAAGTTATTCATTAGGTTGGACCTTTAAAAGGGTCCAGCATCCTTCACACAGTGCTGGTTATTTTCTCTCCACAGTTGATAGAGACAGCCTATGTGTTTGGTCGTATTATGCCCTATTTCCTTTAGCCTTCTGCAAACAAGGTGAAGTTTGCAGAAGCGACATTATTTTGTAGTTTTTCTTTATTTTATTTTTGCGCTGTTCCCAGGAGTTGTCCCGTTGAACAGGTAGGGGGTCTCTAGACCAGGGTCCATGTAGGAGACAAGGACAGGTCGGAGGGTCACACCTCGCTAACTTCAAGTGTACCCATGGCTTGAGGGCAAGTCAAGGTTCTTTAGTTTACAGGGTCAGAGAAGCCCCTGTCCCTGGGTAGCGGTCCATACACGTGACATGGGCTTGACTCGAGTAATGTATATAATGAAAATCAATTATTGTCCAATCTGGCTCTGCAGTTCAGAAGTTAAAGCAGAGAGAAGCGCCAGAGCATGAAAACAGCACGACACCAGACAAAGCTTCCAGCAAAACACATTGGGTTGGATTCTATTCTGATGCAGTGTTGCAGGATATGCTATGAAGTCTATGTGACTTTATGATAAATGTGACTCAGCACTAGAATTCATATATATTATATATACATAAAACAAAAGTGAGTACACCCCTCAGGTTTGTAAATATTATATTATATCTTTTAATGGGACAACACTGAATATAAGACACTTTGATACAATGTAATATAATCAGTGCACAGCTTGTATCACAGTGTAAATTTGGTGTGCCCTCTAAATAACTAAACACACGACTATTAATATTAAAACCAATGGCAACAAAAGTGAGTACACCCCTAAGTGAAAATAGCCAAATTGTGGCCAAAGTATCAATATTTTATGTGGCCACCACTATTTTCAAGCACTGCCTTAACTCTCTCTGGCATGGAGATCACTAGAGCTTCACAGGAGCCACTGTAATCCTCTTGCAGCCTCCATGACAACATCACGGAGCCAGTGGATATTAGAGACCTTTCACTCCTCCACCCTTCATTTGAGGAAGCCACACAGATGCTCAATAGGGTTTAGGTCTGGAGACATGTTTGGCCAGTCCAGCACTTTTACCCTCAGTTTCTTTAGCAAGGCAGTGGTCATCCTTGAGATGTGTTTGGTGTCTTTACCATTTTGGAATACTGCTCTGCAGCCCAGTTACTGAAGGGAGGGATCAAGCTCTGCTTCAGTATGTCACGGTACATGTTGGCATTCATGGTTTCCTCAATGAACTGTAGCTTCCCACAGCCGCAGCACTCATGTAGTCCCAAACCATGACTCTCCCTCCACCATGCATGACTGTAGGCAAGACACACTTGTCTTTGTACTCCTCATCCGGTTGCCACCACCCATGAACCAAATAAGTTTTATCCTGGTGTCATGAGACTACAGGATAGTGTTCCAGTAAGCCACCATGTCATTAGTGTGCTTGACTTCCCAAACTCTGCGTAATTCTTGTGCATCATCTGTAGTAGAAGTTTCATTCTGGGATGACAGCCATGCAGACCTATTTGATGCAGTGTGCGGTGTATGGTCTGAGCACGGACAGGTGGACCCCCCACCTTTTTAACCTCTGCAGCAATGCTGGCAGCACTCATACAGTAGAACCTCACTTAAGGAGTAACCCAGTTAGTATTTTGCCTAACGAGCAAAGCTTGCTGTAAATTTGTAACTCTGTTTACAAGAAAGCTTTGCTGTATGAGCAAAATACTCACCGCACACACTTCCGGTTCCGTACATTCACCGCGCTCTAACCCGCACTTGCAGTCCACACAAACGCACACAAGCACACACAAAACGCACACAAACAAACAGGCACGCACACACATACAGTTTTATGCTCACCTTACCTTCCGTTCCATCACCGGCCTCATGGTTCTTGTAGTTCGCCGGCACATCGCGATGAGGGGGGAATCCTCGCTGCGAACTACAAGAACCATGAGGCCGGCGATGGAACGGAAGGTAAGGTGAGCATAATATGTGTACCTTCTGTTCCATCGCCGGCCTCCTGGGTCCTGTAGTTCGCCGATATAGGATGCAGGAACTTCCCCGATCAGCCGCTACTGAAAGGCAGCGCGCTGGCCAATCAGAGGCAAGCGGCTCCTGCCTTTGACGTCAGCTCTCTGGCAGCGGAAGTTCCGCCCTCGTCGTGATGGTTACCCGATACACATCCCGTACCAGCGAACAGCAAGTCCCAGGAGACCGGCGATGGAACAGAAGGTAAGGTGAGCATAATATGTATGTGTGTGTGTGTGTGTGTGTGTTTGTGCGCGTTTGTACGTGTTTGGAATGGCGCAATAGGGGACCAGGATGGGACACTTAACAAGTTGTGGAACGAATTGTTTGCATTGCAATGATTTCCTATGGGAAATCTTGCTTTGCTGAACGAGTAACTTGGTTAACAAGCACACTCCCAGAACGGATTGTTCTCGTTAACCAAGGTTCCACTGTACGTCTATTTTGAAAAGGCAACCTCTGGATATGACGCTGAGCACCTGCACTCAAGTCCTTTGTTCAACCATGGTGAGGCCTGTTCTGAGTGGAACATGTCTTGTTAAGCCGCTGTATGGTCTTGGTCACCTTCCTACAGCTCAGTTTCTGGGTGCTGACAATCTACTTATAGCCTAGGCCATCTTTATGTAGAGTAACAATTCTTTTTTTCAGATCTTCAGAGAATTCTTTGCCATGGTGCCATGTTGAACTTCCAGTGACCAGTATGAGAGAGTGTGTGAGCGATAACACCAAATTTAACACACCTCCTTCCTATTCACACCTGAGAACTTGTAACACTAATGAGTTGCATGACACCAGGAGGGCAAATGGCTAATTTAGCAGAATTTGGCCATTTTCACTTAGGGGTGTACTCACTTTTGTTGCCAGCGGTTTAGACATTAATGGCTGTGTGTTGAGTTATTTAGAGAGAACACTAAATTTACACTGTTATACAAGCTGTACACTGACTACTTTACATTGTATCAAAGTGTCATATCTTGATTGTCCCATGAAAAGACATAATAAAATCTTTACAAAATATGAGGGGTGTACTTATACACATATATACACACAGACATACAATACTGTGTAAAGTGAGATTGCTGCAAAAAATATTGATTTAATTTAGATTTCTCTTTTGTTCATTCCCTTTTTAATTTTGTTAATTGATAAAATGAAACAATTATCATTTCTATATTTTAAAGCATTTTTACTTTGCAGAGTTGTTTCCACATCTGCATAAAACTTTATTACAGTACTTTATATAGGTTCCTTGTAATTGTTTGGGTCTACACTACAATTACATGATCTATGTTGTAGTACTTTATTAAAGACCATGGTTTTACGTGTATTCAGGTTTGATTGTAATTTCTGTACCTTTATTGTGTTTTTCATGTAAGACACACTAATAGTATGCACACGTTATTACATGACTCTTTGTATTATTACAATTTCAATCTGTGTAAGGCTATTTGCACACAAAGTATTTGGTTGCAGAAATTTCTGCACCAAACCTGCATCTCTTGGCATAAAAAAGCAAGTTTTTGCAGTGTTTTTGACGTGTCTTGCCAATGTGTTTTCTACGTATTCTGGGATGGAAAAACGCTGCAAAAATGCTGAAAGAATTGACATGCTGCAGATTTTTTTCTGCACCAAATCTGCAAACTTTAGAATTTCATTGATTTTGCTGGCATAAGGATAGACATGAAGTATTGTAACAAAACTGCACCAAAAACAGCATAAAAAAACGCAATAAAAACGTGCATAAATCTCTTTGGTGCTGCATTGTAATATATCTTTGCTTATGTGAAAGCCCAGTGACACTGGCACATTTACATACAGTATGTACATCTTGCTTTAGATCAGACCAGCTTTCTGTATCCTTTTGTCGTGAGGATACAAGTCTATGTGCTCGGATTCCCTGTGCTTTAATATTGTTATACATGGGTAATGTTTTGGAGTATATCAATAAGTCCTTTGTAGTTTTAAAAACACTTCTTTTGGTGCGGTTTGTAGAATATACACTATGTGGATGATTCATCAACACTGGCTTAGCACACAGCAGCGATACTCCAGTTTTATGAGTACAAAAGGCACCAAATTAATTAAGAGGAGCACACCACTTAATAAATTAGGTTCTTAATCCTGAGTGATGTGCGTCTCCATGTGCTGCGCCAGAAATGCTACACCAAAGTGAAACTATGAGAAAGAGATTGCAAAATAGTGTCTTACCAGATATTAAAATAAAAGTATACTACTGTACACTCACCTAGTGTGGTTGTGAAAGTCACAACCAACACAAAAAGCACACAGATAATAGGCGGCTGCTGCAGCCCTATGTGTATAGATATCTTCAATGCTGGAGAGCAGAGGGGTTAACGTCGCGCTGTCGCCAAAGGGTGTTAAAAAAATTGTTGTTTTAATGAAAGATTATTTTATTCCATAGGTCTACGCATTTCAAGGTGTGGACCTCTTCTTCAGGACCACAAGAATCAGAAAAAGAAAAGATTGTATTGTTGATTTTTCTGATCCTGAAGAAGAGGTCCTCACCTCGAAACGCGTAGACCTATGGAATAAAATAATCTATAATTAAATCAAAAATTTTTTTATCATCCTTTGGCGATAGTGCGGCATTAACCCATTCTACTCTGCAACATTGAAGAAATGCTACACCAGTCAGTTTTGATGGATTAGCTTCTCTCCAGTTCTGCCCATTTCAGTGGAGCTGATTCAAGCTAGCATTAAACGTTGTGTTACACAACACTTTGCAACTTTTCAAAGTTTTTCTGCCACTTTGTACTTTACATACTGGTATTTTCAGCAGCTGATTTCTGTGTGTCTGGAACTCCCTCGACTCTAAAGGGTGCTTTACACGCTGCAACATCGCTAGCGATTGCTAGCGATGTTGAGCGCGATAGCACCCTCCGCCGTTGTTCGTGCGACATTTGGTGCTCGCTGCCGTAGCGAAAATTATCGCTACGGCAGCGTCACACGCACTTACCTTGACAGCGACTTCGCTGTGACCGCCGAACAATCCCTCCTTCAAGGGGGAGGTGTGTTTGGCGTCATAGCGACGTCCCTGCGGCGTCACTAAGCGGCCGGCCAATAGAAGAGGAGGGGCGGAGATGAGCGGGACGTAACATCCCGCCCTCCTCCTTCCTTCGCATTGCCGGTGGACGCAGGTAAGGAGATGTTCGTCGTTCCTGCAGTGTCACACATAGCGATGTGTGATGCCGCAGGAACGACGAACAACATCGAACCTGTGGCAGCAACGATATTAACGAAAGGAGCGATGTGTCAACAATCACTATTTTTGAACGATTTTGCGATCGTTGATCGTCGCTCCTTGGTGTCACACGCTGCAATGTCGCTACCGGTGCCGGATGTGCGTCACTAACGACGTGACCCCGACGATATATCGGTAGCGATGTCGCAGCGTGTAAAGCACCCTTAAGGCTATGTGCCCACACTGCGGAAAATTCATGGAATTTGCCACGATTTTTTCACGGAAATTCCACGGATCTCTCAAAAATCCGCAGTACAGTCCCCAGCTATTTCTATGGCATTTTGGAAGTACTGTGCCCATGCTGCATTTTTGTTCCGCAGGGGAAATAATGCGGATTTCCCTGTGGAAAAATCTGCAGCATGTCAATTATTCCTGTGGATTTTTCCGTGCGATCCTATACTTACATGCCTTGGTAGAAGACACCGGAGTCACTTCCTCGGGTGCAGAGGAGCGCGGTGGAGCCAGGAGAAGGCAGCAGGAGGTGGACATGGCCTGCATGAGCTCCGGTCATGTGACAGCCGGAGCTAGTTCAGCAAACCTTCTTCTGCAAAATCCAGACAGACACGGCTGGAAAGTAAAGTGCTGTGTGATGGAGGTAAGTATGAACTCGCCAATCACTCCAGCACTTGTTCTGCATTGAGGATGCAGTGCCGAAGCCATGGTACTGTATCCTCAATGCAGAATGCCCTCAGGATATCCGCAGGACATACCGCAATACATCCGCAGCATGTAAACAGACAAAGTTGTGCTGCGGATTTCTGGGATATATCTGCAGGACACTTTCCCCGTGTTCACTAGAGTTGAGCGCGGTTCGCGGTTCTCCAGTTGGCGGCTCGAGTGATTTTGGGGGCTGTTCTAGATCGAACTAGAACTCGAGCTTTTTGCTAAAACTTGATAGTTCTAGATACGTTCGAGAACGGTTCTAGCAGCAAAAAGACAAGCTAATTACTAGCTGGCTTTCCGCTGTAATAGTGTAAGTCACTCTGTGACTCACACTATTATGAAATTTCAGCGTATAGTGTGCGGCAACAGCGCATTCAGATCACTGCTGTTTGGATAATGGCGATCGCCATTTTTATTTTTTTTTTCTTGTCTTCCTTCCCTAAGCGCGCATGTGTAGTGGGGCAGGCCAGCATGTCAGCCAATCCCAGACACAAAACGAAGTAAACTGTGGAGAGAAAAAGCGCAATAGGGTCTTACCCGGTATATATCCGGGGAAAAATAAAAAGGAATGCACTCACCTCAAGGAGTTGTGACAGTCACAACTCCTATGAAAGCTTATGTTGTTGGGATGAAGTCTGCTGCAGCCCCCGTGGTTGATAACAGAGAACAATAGAGAAGGGGTTTATGCCGCGCTATTCATCAGGATGGAGAACAGAGAGATGATCAATGTTCCTTTATTGTAGCTTGTGTCTACGCGTTTCAGGAGCTCTGCTCCCTTCATCGTTGTTTTTGTGCTGTATGTCCTGATGAAGGGAGCAGAGCTCCTGAAACGCGTAGACACAAGCTACAATAAAGGAACATTGATCATCTCTCTGTTCACCATCCTGATGAATAGCGCGGCATAAACCCCTTCTCTATTGTTCTCTGTAATCCCTGACACACACACAGCTAAGTGGACTTTTAGCCAGAGAAGCAACGGCATGTGTGATAGGATGTCCATGTCACATGTCCCTGCATTGTAAAAACGGACATTTTCCTCCAGCACGCCATTATCTGCCTTCTGCGTCTTGGTGTCAGTCACCGCTGGCGTAGCTCCTGTCTCCGATACTGCTGTGTGCACTCTATACACAGCGCTATACAGAATAGGGATAGAAGTTTCTATTAGTCCTTGTAAGGGCTAATACCGGCAGGGTCAGAGCCATAGGTGACAGTCAGGTCCGTGAAAACAGATTTTAACAGCTACACAAGATGACAGCGTCTGTGTAGCTAAGGTCAGGGATTTCCTCGCTGCATTTCCCCATTAGGAGGGATAGAAAGGCAGGCTTCCTTTCCTCTAATCAGACCCACAACCCTGCCACTGTACCCTCCTGCCCTTTGCACACTCAAGCTCATTGTTACTAAGCCATTATACTAGCAAACACTGAGGAAACTTAGTGGCATCCTAAAAGTGGCTGTTAGACTTCCATTAGTGCCCCACTGGTGCCAAGCTATTTGCAGCACCTCTGTATGACACCCTCATGCACATTTTGCTACGCTAATTTTATAGCAAACTCAGGGAATTCCTTGCTGCATTTCATCATTAGGAGGGATAGAAAGTGAGGCTTCCTTCACTGTCCTGGTACCCACAGAACACGGCCACTGTACCCACCTGTCCACTTTTTCCACGCTATTTAATTTGCCCAAAGAGCTGACTCTTTTTCTGCCTTCCTAAAATTGTCTGTAATACTAAGTTAGTGTTCCTTTGCTGCCAAGCAAGGTATAACACATGTGCATTCTACACTCCTTTCCATTTCTGGAATGCAATTATTAACTGCAGGTAGTCCAGCCAATCTGTGACGAAAGTGCAGGTGTGGATATAATGTAGCCTGCATCCAATGTTGGTTTTCTCGATGTGTGACAGCTCAACAATACCATCTGTTTCCACTTCCAAAACAAGTGATGACCTGCCAATCACACTCCCTGTTGCGTGTAAAGGGGTGGAAGTTCAGTGTGAAAAACCATGTGAGACTGCTGTCCCCACAGTCACAGAGGATGAAGAGCGAGCACGCATATGCACTTGATGGGGCAGGCGGTGGTTGCACAGGCACGCTAGGCCGCATTGTAGCACAGTGAAATTCACATTGCGACTTATGCTTCATTTTAAGTCGTGTACAGGGTGGGCTCCCCAGTATGCAGCAAAACCAGGCAACAGGAAAAGGACTCTAGGCAGTTGGGTTGATAAATGATTATTTAACTTTACCAAAAAAACAATAAGAACCATGCATACAATTTAAATAATTGAACAATCTATTCTGTTGCCTACTACCTGCTAATCCCTCTGCGTAGCAGTAATTGTGTGTGTGTGTGTGTGTGTGTGTGTGTGTGTGTGTGTGTGTGTGTGTGTGTGTGTGAACACGACTTACCAGTGGCGCATCACAAGAGCTTCCAAGTTATCTACCTAAACATAGACAAAACAAATTACCCCCCCCCCGAATACCCTTGTTAGCTGAAGCCTCACAGATAAGGCAGATGATAACGGTGTGAATGCAAACCACACAGCTCTGCAGCACAGTCATGGAAATCTTGAAAAGCAACAGTCAATGCAAACATGTATCGCTGTCCCTCTATGATTTAAACTGTACGTGACAATTTGACAGTGCAGAGGCAGCAAGTCTTATTGTCTATATAGTCGGCCTACCCAGAACAGATATGTGTTTTGCTAATAAAACAAAGTGTTGCGTGCCCGCGTTATTGTCTGGGCACAGCCTACCGTACCCGGGTACTGTGATGTCCAGTTGCCAGAAATACAGACTTTACGCTCCTCTCACGGTAAGCAGTATAGACAGCACCGTAAGAATGTTGGTCTGTAGCACAGGATGCTGCTCACTGGCATTACGGTACTCCTCACCAAACTCCAAAATGACTCCCCTCACAATTGAACGAAGTGTTTTCGCGGTGGCTCCTTGCTGTAACACACACCTTTAGCTTTTCCTTCTGTTCATAGACAGCATCTCCAAGTCCACACCCGAAGAGCAATTTCTCCTCCACGTCTAAGTGTGGAGAGGCAGCTAGTGCGCATGCGTGTGCCGATTTACCCCAGCCGCAGCCTAACTACAGTGTTTCGCATAGTGAGTATGCTCAGCCTGAGGCTAAGTCTTCATTTCGGGATACAGCGCATGCTCCCAAACTTAGTGCGAAAAGCCTCTTTGCACAGGTACTTGCACTCCGTGCCGGGTCTAAGTCCTGTGTTGTGCCTACACACCATGCTAAAGCTGATAGTCTTTTTTCAGAGACTGTATTTCATGCTACTGAGCATGCTCAGGCACTTACTGCATCAGAGACTAGGTCCGGTAATGAACTCTTTGGCCCTGCCCCTGATGTGGGGGGCCCATATAGACCACAGGGCATCAGGTGTCCTGACGATGTGGCCAGGCCACTCCCAAATGGCTTGCAGAGGCCCGCCCCTATGACTTGTCACCTCATTATTGATGGTCAGACGATGACTGGTGAGGAGTTTGTGTCGTGGCAGCCATGAGGTCATTATTGAAGTTGCGGTTCCAAATAGGACGCTAGTTATGCCACTCATGACGTGTCACTCTGCTTTTGTCTCCAGGAGGTGCATTGTGGTCCACCCTGATTTGGGGCGGACCCAGGTTATAAAACGGGCTGGAGCCAACAAGGAGGTGCGCAGTCTTCTATTATGCTCCGAAAGAGCACACCTCCATGTGTTGAACCCATTGCGGCTTTAGGCCAGAGGTAGGCAGGGATAGGGCGTCGATGCAGGCCGCCACCACAGTTGGTAACGCAGAACAGTTAAGACCAGCTCCTGTCCTACCAGTCTTGCTTGTGCAGCCCAGTGGCATTAACAGGCCTGCTGCTGCTGATGCGCCTGCTGTCCACAGGTGTGGCCCCAATGCACACGGTCAGCGTACTCAATGGCCCCTGTGATGTTAACAGGGAGTTCCTGGGCTGGGTGGGTGTGTGGACCCTGTGACGGTAACAGGGCTCCCAGTCTCCAGATCCGAGTGGCGTCTAACTCGGTTCAGGCTACTATTAGTTTCATAGCCACACAGCTCTGTGTCCTCCACCTAACCTTCCAGTTGCCAACCTCTCCTTTTCCATCTGGGAGCACGGTGGACACTGACTGCTGATGGGGATATATACCTTTCTCTTTCTTTTCTTATTAATTTTCGTTATATAGCGGTAACATAGTATATACCACCTTATCCAAATCTGCCAGTCCCACCGTAACAGATGGTGTTTCTTCAGCAAATGTTACTTTTGCTTAACCACCAAACCCACGGACAAAAACTTTTTTCCCCTTTCCAACACACCTGTTCTCCTTTCCACCAGCATCTGTCCTTTTTCAACTCATTTTGTATATGACCAAAAGTGCAACTCTGCAGGGACACCAAACTCAATGCCATCTCAGCACAGCAGCCAGCCCTCGGTCCCTCAGATGTGGACAAGTAAAAGCCCATTTCCTCCTATCCATGACAAAGCGTTGAGATTCACTATGTGCAGCACTGGTGTTTAGTGGAAAAGCAGATCTAAGATTGCGTACCACATTCTGCAGATACTCCTGTATACGTGCGTCCCTTTCTATGGCAGGAATTATTTCGCCAAATTTTGTCTTGTACCGGGGATCTAACAGTGTGGCAACCCAGTAGTTAGCATTACTTCGAATTCGTACAATCCGAGGGTCATGTTGTAGGTAGTGCAGCAAGAAGGCGCTCATGTGTCTTGTGCATCCAGGAGGACCAAGTCCTTGGTGTGTTGGTGGCAGAGAGGTGAGAATCGTGCCTCCTTCCTCTGCCCTCTCCCCCCAACCTCGCACAACCGAAATGTGAGCAAGCTCTCACTCATCTGCTGAGTCTTCCATGCCCATCGCCAGTTCGTCCTCCATTTCTTCATGGGCTCCTGCACCTTCCTCAACACTTTTTGCTGATACTATGTGCCTTTGTTAATCCTCTCCCCCACCATGACTGCCGCCTAGGTGCGGCTGACTATCTGGACCTCGTAAATCTTGTTATCCCTTCCGCATATGACTCCTCCTGTACTTCCTCCCCTTCCTCTTGTCCCAACACCGGACTCCGAATAATGCTTACAGTGTGCTCCATCATGTAGATGACCAGAATTGTCACGCTGAGAATGACATTGCCAGTGCTAAACATCTTCGTCGACATTTGTAAACTGTGTAGAAGGGTGCATAGGTCCTTGATCTGACACCACTCCAGCAGCGTGATCTGCACCACCTCTGAATCAAGTTAGGCCAGGCTATATGTCATAACGTATTGCAGCAGGGTTCGGCGGTGCTGCCACAAACGCTGCAACATGTGCAGATTCAAATTCCTGCGTGTCGGCACATCGCATTTCAGGCGTTTAACCACCAGACCTAAAGACTTCTGTAGCGACGAAAGTTGTTGAGCTGCTGTGTGCGAACGATGGAAGTGAGCACATAGCGAGCGTGCCCGCTGCACAAGGCCATGTAGGCCGGGATGGTGTTTTAAAAATTGCTGGAGAATTAGATTCAACACGTGAGCCATACAAGGCACGTGTGTCACATTGCCCTGACGATGGCCCGCAGCCAGGTTTGCATTATTGCCGCACACTGCGGTTAAGTCATCAACGGAGTACACTCCGTCAATTTGTACTCCGGTCGCCAGGTGACAACGTGTTCCTTTCATGCATAGTGCTGATGATGGGAGAGAAGTTGATGCCAGCGGCGCAGGTGGACGCAGGTTATGCTCACCAACTGGGCTGCATTACCTTGACAGATGCAGAATCTCTGGCTGAATGTAGGTGGTGGGTATCTCACAGATGAAATACCATCATTCAGCTACAACCAATGGGAAGACACCACACCCTTTTTTATGCCCATCCTGTCTGCAGACCACTGCCAGACATAGCTATGAACCTCTGGTTACTTTTACCCCCAGTTCAGTTTTATGATTTTGTGTGCTTGTTACCTGACTACTTTTCCTGCTTGCTGTTTATGTACCTTGTTGGCCGATCCGCATTTCACCTCTGCTTGTTTTCTGATTAAGTCTTGGCCATCCCATTCTGTTCCTGTTCCTCAATTAATGTTTTGTCCCTGCCTGACTACTATTCTCTGGAACTGCAGCCTTCCACAGGTATTGATCACCTTGGGCCCTGTGTAATTCCTAATCCCTGTATAGGGGTTAAAGGGTTTCAGGGTTCTGAAGGTCCTGCTTGGTGAGTGGCTTCCCTCTAGCCTATCCTTTACAGCCCATCTGAGTGTGTGGATCAAGGAAGGCGTTACACCGTGCCCTCTGCAGAAGGCCATGTAGGCCAGGATAGTGCTTTAAAAATTGCTGGACAACCAGGTTCAACACATCAGCCACACAAGGCACGTGTGTCACATTGTCACGGCGAAGGGCCGCACCCATGTTTGCATCATTGTCACACCCGGCCTTCCCTGGCTGCTGGTTGAGTGGAGACAACCATTGATGAAACTTGGTCTCCAGAGCTAACCGTCCACAACTTCTCAGCGGTGTGACTCACATTTCCCATACATTTCAAAGTAAACATTTGACCGCATGATGGCATTGAGCTCTGCTGCCAGCATAGTAAGGAGGTGTGTGGTTTTCCTTGTGCGCAGTTACAAGGAAAGGTGCCCTGACCACACAGGGTTTGGGCCGAGGTGAAGGACCCACACGAGGTTGAGGAGGCAGAAGCAGTGTATTAACTTCTACATACAGAGGAAGAATTGATACAACTCGTGGGGACAGCAAGACTTGTACAGCAGACCCTTCTCCATCTCTCCCCATAGTAACCCATTGCCCAGTCAGCGACATGTAACGCCCCTGTCCATGCTTACTGGGCCAAGTATCTGTGGTGAAATGCACCCTGTCACACAGTTTCTCAAAGAAGCAGTGATGTTTGGTGCGACATGCTGGTGTAGCGCGTGCACGCCTTTGTTGGAGAAGGAGTGGCGCCTGGGCATCGGCTCTTGGGGCACTGCGATGGGCATCAGGTCTCGAAAATCCTCGGTTAAAAAGGTTGGAAAGGAAGCATTTTGGTAGCCAACAGTTTGCAGATGCTGAAAGTCAACCTCTAAGCCATGTCATGCCCTTCTAAAAGCATGTAAAACACAGCAAGGGGACTCCAACCACAGTCTCCCTTGTTTCCAAAAATTGGTTCACACACACCCCACTTGACTGGCATCAGTTGACCCCCATTTTCAAGATGAAAAAGATCCTTTGCATGAAGCACTCTCAAAAATACGCGTGCCTTTCGCCTCCCCTGGCTGAGCCAGGGGATGAAAAGTCCTCTGAGAGCCATGACTTGTTCATCTTGGTTCTTTTTTCAAAAGCGAGGGGACTCCAACCACAGTCTCCCTCGTTTCCACTAATTGGGCCACACACACCCCACTTGACTGGCATCAGTTGACCCCATTTTCAAGATGAAAAAGATCCTTTGCATGAAGCACTCTCAAAAATACGCATGCCTTTCGCCTCCCCTGGCTGAGCCAGGGGAAGAAAAGTCCTCTGAGAGCCATGACTTGTTCATCTTGGTGAACGTTAGTCTGTGCACATTGTCAGTGGACAGATGCGTGTGCTTAGCTGTCAGCAGACCCCCAGCAGCACTGAGGACACGTTCCGATAAAACGCTGGCTGCGGGACACAACAAGATCCCCAAGGCGTACGTGGTGAGCTCAGGCAATTTATCGAGATTGGAAGCCTAAAATGAGCAGGGCTCAAATTGCACAGTAATGGCATCGACGTTCCCTTGCATATACGCATATCTGTGTCTCCTCCTCTTTTTCCTTGTCCAGCTCCTTTGTTTTCACATGAGTATATGTCCTTGTCACTTTCCCATGTGTTTGTGTTGTGTTGTGAGTTGTTTGTCACCTTTTGGACACCTTTGAGGGTGTTTTCTAGGTGTTTTTATGTGTTTGTGACTGCCTGCCATTGTTTCCTATGCGGTTCAAGTGGTTCGTCGAACGTTCGCCAAACCGAACTCGAACGAGACCTCCGTTCGACGAACCGAACTCGAGCCGAACCACGGCCGGTTCGCTCATCTCTAGTGTTCACATAGCCTAAGACCACATTCACACAATAGTATTTTTCATCAGTATTTTGCCAAAACCAGGAGTGTCTTCAAAACACAGAACAGATGTCGATATATCAATTGTAGCTTCTCAGTAAATGCCACTCCTGAATTTAACATACAAATACTGATGTAAAAATACTGAGGTGTGAATGAGGCCAAATGCACAGCAGGGAAAGAAGTGCTGTGAGGGTGGCCGGTCTAAACGTTAGAGAGAAATTTTCTTCTATCCTCTTCTAGCACCAAGCTTGCAATGCTGATAGTGGCTTGTGGCCTTGTGAAGACTATGTGGTGTAAAAAAAAGTTAATGAGGTGTGTCTTGCCCCACATGATGGTGTCAGACCAGAGAAGAACAGCAGCACTCGAGACCAGATATTCTCATTTCTATAACAGATATTTTCCAGGGAGCTGATATTTGAATACATTGCAGATAATAGCTGAATTTCCCAAAGACGTGAAACATCTGAAGTGAAAAGAAAAAAAGGTTTAGTGCCGTGTTACCCAGTTGAAGAAAGATTAATTGATCTCAGTAAAAGAAAAAAACAATAATCTTGTAGTTATGATAGCTTTTAATGGTGAAAGTTTTATTGTTGCAATATATTGTTTTATTATAAATTTATAAGTTTTATTGTTGCTCTATATTGTTTTATTCTAATTTATTTATAAGTTTTATTGTTGCAAGATATTACAACAATAAAAACTTTCACACCACTAATCTAAGCCAAGTAAGAATTAAGGGTACCGTCACACTTTATCGACGCTCCAGCGATCCCACCAGCGATCTGACCTGGTCAGGATCACTGGTGCGTCGCTACATGGTCGCTGGTGAGCTGTCAATCAGGCAGATCTCACCAGCGACCAGTGACCAGCCCTCAGCCAGCAGCGACGCGTGGAAGCGATGCTGCCCTTGGTAACTAATGTAAATATCGGGTAACCAAGCAAAGCACTTCACTTGGTTACCCGATATTTACCTTGGTTACCAGCGCACACCGCTTAGCGCTGGCTCCCTGCACTTCTAGCCAGAGTACATATCGGGTTAATAAGCAAACCCCTTTGCTTATTTACCCAATGTGTACTCCGGCTACGTGTGCAGGGAACAGGGAGCCGGAACTGGCAGCGTGAGAGCAGCGTACGCTAGTAACCAAGGTAAATATCGGGTAACCAAGCAAAGGGCTTCGCTTGGCTACCCGATATTTACCTTGGTTACAGCTTACCGCAGACTGCCAGAAGCCGGCTCCCTGCACATTCAGATCGTTGCTCTCTCGCTGTCAAACACAGCGATGTGTGCTTCACAGCGGGTGAGCAACGTCCAAAAAATGAACCAGAGCATTGTGCAATGAGCAGCGATCTCACAGCAGGGGCCAGATCGCTGCTCAGTGTCACACACAGCAAGATCGCTAATGAGGTCACTGGTTTGTCACAAAAACCGTGACTCAGCAGCGATCTCGCTACCGATCTCGCTATGTGAGAAGTACCCCTAACTCTCTAAGCTCAGGTTGTTTGTTTATACGAGGGGCTGCTGCTAAGTCTTGGGTTTTGTGATCTTTTTTGTTTCTATGGTAATGAATGTTATATCACATGAAAGCCTTATGTGTCTAATATATGTTTTCAAAATTTTGTGTTTGTTGCTTATGGTTACGGATTCTAGTTTACCAATATGTCAACACAATATAGCACTGGTAATATAAAATATAACTTTTAATAATTTAATTAAAATGTAACAAACAATGACACCCAAAGAAATACCATAAAGTGTTTAGCACTAAAAACAAGTCAAAAATTGTCCACCAATCAGGGCCTATTCCTTTTAACTATGTCCTCCAAACCAATATTATAGTCAGTAGAGAACGCAGCTAATGATGTAATGCTGTGTGACTTTCTAACAGAAAGACATGCCCCCTGTTGTCTAGCAATATAATACCTAACATTGCGTTGTGAGCAGTGGGCGTGGCCACGTGACGGTGATGCAATACCATGTGACAAGTCACGTGATAGTAACGCCCCCTCCTCACGTAATGTGGAAGTAGACAACATATACAGTATGAACTTATAATTCAATGTATGCACAGACTTTGTAACTGTCTGGCTATCTGTGACTGTCTAACAGAAGGACATGTCCTCTAGTGCCTGGCAATACAGTGCTCAGCATTGCGTGTGAGCAGTCGGCGTGGTCACGTAACGGTGATGCAATACCATGTGACAAATCACGTGATTGTGAATAACGCCCCCTCCTCACGTAATGCAGAAGTAAACAGCATGAACTTATAACCCAGTGTATGCACTGATGGCATGGTGGAAACCACCGCCCCCTAATTGTGGCACGCACGCTGGTTCCTCAGCGTGTGTTCCACTGACATAAGGACCTGAGATCCCATACCCAGCAGAATTAGAATAATTGATTGATAGGGTGGGTCTGGCAGGTCATATAAGTCTCACATTTCTCAGATACCACTTGATCTTCATCTGGCAGCTCAACATGCCTCTGACATTATAGCCTCCAATTCCCCTGATGAATCGATACTTGGGAAACGCGTCGGGAGGAGGATGTTGAGTGTTACTGATTATTACCTGGGGTAATGTGTGGTGTGTGAAAATCCCCCCCCCCCCCCCCTCAAAAGGAAGGTAATACCAGTCTAACAGGTATGTGGTGGGATAGTTGGTAAGCACAGGTCCCACCACTACCGATGACTGTAATTATTTATCTATCACTTTAGCACTTTGTCTTGGCCAACCACTTCCCTCCGAAATCCCTTAGTTATGCAAATGTCTGCAATGAATGAATTTTTGATATAGTCATTTGTTTTTGCACATAGGCACCTTGAAAGAGTGATACTCTTTGGGCATTAGTGCAATTATGAAGGAGGGATTACTTGATTACTGCACAACGTCACTTTAATATTGTTTTCTGGCATTATAGAGTGCATGTAATATTGGTTTGGAGGGCATAGTTAAAAGGAATAGGCCCTGATTGGTGGGCAATTTTTGACTTGTTTTTAGTGCTAAACACTTTATGGTATTTCTTTGGGTGTCGTTGTTTGTTACATTTTAATTAAATTATTAAAAGTTATGTTTTATATTACCAGTGCTATATTTTGTTGCTTATGGCAAGTGTTCTACGCACGCAGGAAAACAAAATGTCGGAGTCTAATGCGATATTCAGAGCAACTGAGAGCAGAGGAGTGATAAAATTCTTGTATCTGCAAGGAAAGTCCGAGAAGGATATTCATGTTATGTCGTAGACATTAGGGGATCAATGCCCTTCATGTTCCACAGTTAAGAACTGGATTGCCAAATTTAAAATGGGACACTTAAGCACCAATGATGAGGAACGTCCTGGATGACCGAGAGTAATTGTTGTTGTTCCGGAGTTTGTCGATGCTATGCACAACCTCATACTGGAGAATTTCAGCTAAAGCTTTATATATTGAGCCTGAAGAAGAGACCTGAGCAATCTCGAAAGCTTGCTATTATTACCATCTTTTCAGTTAGCCATTAAAAAGGTATCAACTACTGAGGACTTCAGTTCTTTTAAACAATGTTTTTATCTCTACTGGCTAACATTGTACAAAGATATATTTTACCTGTAGCTAAAGCAATAGCAGACATCATAGGGATTTCCCATGAACGTGTTTGTATTATTATCCATGAACATTTGGACATGAGGATGCGATCTGCAAAGTGGGTCCCCAAATGTTTGACAACAGATCAGAGAAGCATGCGAGTGAGGTAACTTGTGGCCACCGCTGGATCTTCCAACTGTGACAGCAAGTCGCCCGAGTGACAGCGATGTAGTCACAGGCGACTTGCTGTCACAGTTGGAGGATCCAGCGGTGGCCACAAGTTACCTCAGTGACAGCTGAGCCGATCGTGCAGCTCTCTTCAGTAGCTTCGTGGAGCTGACAGGATCGACGGTGTCTGCTGCAGCTCCTGTCAAATTCATGAAGCAGAGCTGGCTGCGATGCTGGAGCTCCGTGGATTACGCCAGATATGGAGGGGTTTTTCAGGCTTAATAAAGTGGTGAACGAGGGTATTTGTTAGTGTTTTTTATTGCAAATAAAGGATTTTTTCAGGTGTGTGTGTTTATTTACTGTAACTTACAGATTAATCATGGAAGGTATCTCGGGGAGACGCCGGACATGATTAATCTAGGATTTAGTGGCAGCTATGGGCTGCCATTAACTCCTTATTACCCCTATTGCCAATGCACCAGGGCAAATCGGGAAGAGCCGGGTACAGTCCCAGAACTGTCACATATAATGTATGCGGCAATTCTGGGCGGCTGCTGACTGATATTGTTAGGCTGGGGGGCTCCCCAAACGTGGGCCTCCCCATCCTGAGAATACCGGCCTTCAGCCGTATAGCTTTATCTGGCTGGTATTAAAATGGGGGGGACCGCACACCGTTTTTTTTAATTATTTATTTGTTTATTTTACTGCACAGTATAGACACGCCCACCAGCTGCTGTGATTGGGTGCAGTAAGACAGCTGTCATTCAGCGTGGGGGGCGTGTCTGACTGCAACCAATCACAGGCACCTGTGGGCGTGGAAAGCAGGGAATACGAGATTGATTAATGAGCGGCCAGCATTTTCAAAGTAATTGTTGCCGCGTATTCTCTGCACAGCTGTTCCTCACCGCGCTGGTGATCGGGGAGCAGTAAGTATGAGCCGGGGGAAGAAACAGAGCGAGCGCCAATGTAAGTATGACTGCGAACATCATGAAAAAAGGTAAGTATACTGAATTAAAACAAAAAACATTGTTCGTTTAAAAAGGCACACGGACGAAACGTGCTGAACACGGACATACTCCGTGTGCGGTCCGTGCAGGCACGGACCCATAGACTTTAGCGGGTCCGTGCCTGTGTACTGCCGGCCAAAAACGGACATGTCGTCCGTGTCGAAAAGCGCACACACATACTTACCACACGGACGCACGCTCTGTGTGATTTTACGCGTGTGTGCCATCCTCCATAGAGTAACATTGGTCTCCGTGTCTCCAGTACGTGCAAAAACGTACCAAACACGTACCGGAGGCACGGATGTGTGTTGCGGGCCTAACACGGTACCAAAACTTTTTTCTTTTAACTTCAGATACTTTGTAATACTATGCCTGAGTCCTAAGTAGTCTGGAAAGCTTGGTTTGTAACATAATTTTATTTTATTTTTGTTAGCCATTAAAAAGGTATCATAACTACAAGATTATGATTTTGTTTCTAACACTGAGAGCAATCAATATTTTTACAACTGGCTAATACGGTACCAAAACGTTTTGCTTATTAACTTCATACCAAACACACATATTATAAACAGATGTTTATGAACCCAACAATTTTGTTAGATTCAGCTATCAATTTAAAGTGTACTCACGTATCTGATCTTTTGCTTCCTTGCCAGATAAACCAGTTCAGAAGTGTCTGTCCACAGTTTAGTACCCTTTCCCCTTTGAAATGAACTGAGTTGGAAGAAATAATTTGCAGCCAAAAGAGTTTGGCTGACAGCTATTGTCAAGGGTGTGTCATGTTTGACAAACAACTCTGAGGTGTTCATCTGCAGAAAGTTGCTGCATTTGGCGCACAAACTGCTTCTTGATATTCCATTCTTTCTTCCTTGATGTGAATGGAGTTCTATATATCTTCTCTGTTAGGGTTAACTCTTTCCCATTTTAGGACACTGCGGATATCTTGGTAGTTAAGCTGCAAATCCTTATCCCCACTCCCTGGTTCTATATACACCTGCAATTCCCCTTGGTTTGTTGCCGGTGATAGAGTTTACACCTATGCTGTCCAGATTGCAAGCATTCAGCTTAAAATCTCTTGTCGAAACACGGTATTGTATGTTGTTGTTATTCTTTCAAAGTAATCTTGCAGATAACGTGTCCATTTACATTCCCCTGTTTGTTTTCCCTGTGTGTTCTTTAGGTGTTAGAGGGGCTGACTAGTGCTCATTCTATCCAGTCACTACCTAGGACCTATTTCAGGGTCAGCCAGGGCCTAGGTATCCTGATCGACATATAGGTGTGGGACCTATCAAGGGCCAGCAGTAGGTTTTACCAGGCATCACCATTTTCCCCCTTCCCTAGAGACAGGGTATCCCTCTCCCTCTGCCTTTCGTCTGGTATTCCCCATACTAAGTGTGACAGCTATCTTCTGCGTGCTGCCATATTAAAGAAGGATATTCAATGTAATGAATCACTAGGAGTTAACACCGTCTACTTAGTTTTATATAAACTTTTGTGTATGTCCAATAATCCAGAATATTGGACTATTTGCCACTAGGAACACCAAATGAACAGAAAGGTACTGTAATACCCACCTCCCCTACATAAGGTTACCTGCATCAGTATGTAGTAGATGCCCGCCAATCCATGGGCCGCCCCCACGTACTGCTTCTTGTGCCACTGATACAGCAGAGGGCAGCGCTCTGTCTTGTGTTCATCTTTGGACAGATTCTTCCCAGAGTCAATGATGGCATCTACCAGCTATTGATAGAAAACATACAAATAGATCATGTAAGTGATCAGTTATTTAGAAATGTGCAATAATGAGATAGTAGCTCCAACTACTTCAGATATTCGGCGATCATGTTTTCGGTACTTTTCCTCTAGCTATAGTATGTGATCTCAGTCTCCATTATGCTTTCTTCTGACAGAAGGCTCAGTCACCGCTGATAACCTTGGATTTACACAGGATAGTGACAGAGTTATAAAGCTGCTTTCACCTCGCTGATAGTAGACTCATAATGAAGGACGATTAGCTCACAGAATAGTAGTCAGTTAATAAAAATTCAATTAATTCTGACCTTTCTTTTATCTTATTCGACCTCAAAGCTTCAGAAGGCAATGCAAGCATTCTTCAAAGGTCAGAAAACAAATACCATTAACGAGATCAGAAATTAGAAATGCCTCGTCAGCTACTTACTACTAACCTCTTTGATTGTAGCTTGGGGCACTGTGTCTGGACCGATCTCAGCATTTAGGTAAAGTAAAGCATAGAGGTAACCAGCTCTTCCGTACAGCAATTCATCCGGGAGCTCAGAGTCCGTGCTGACCACCCCTCGATGCAATGCCAATAACCTAAACGATAATGACCACAAAATAGACTGAAAAATAAGAGGCTAAAAGCCGTGTCATACACAGAGATAAATCTGCGGCAGATCTGTGGTTGCAGTGAAATTGTGGACAATCAGTGCAAGGTTTGTGGCTGTGTACAAATGGAACAATACGTCCATGATTTCACTGCAACCACAGATCTGCCAAAGAGTTATCTCTGTGTGTGACCGGGCCTTTAGGCATTCAGACAGCAAGGTACTAATCAGGATAAGAAACAATTTATTCTTTTAAACACTCTCTACTTTTTAATTTACAACAATGATTTTAGATTATTTTTGTGACAGTTTTTCCAGGAGATCAGTTCATTATGCAAAGCTGCTCTAATCTGGCTTTCTCTCACTATAAAGGCCCTGTCACACACAATGAGATCGCTAACGAGATCGTTGCTGAGTCACAGCTTCTGTGATGTAGTAATGATCTCTTCAGCAATCTCGTTATGTGTGACACCCACCACGATCAGGCCCCTGCTGTGAGATCGCTAGTCGTTGCCAAATGGTCCAGACCATTTTCTTCAAAGGCGATTTCCTGCTGGGCTGGACGCATTGCTGTGTTTGACGCCTACCAACGACCTCATTGACGATTGCGAACCTTCCCACGGTTGACGAGCATACAAGAATTGGCCAATTTATTGCTAACTACCTTAATATTTCTAAGTATATTCCAAATAGGATTAATACAGTTTAAATGTAATATATTCTATGTTGGCATATATGCTAGTGCTTACAGAGTGCTGCTTTATTCTTTTGTTTCTGTTTTTTGTGTATATAGTAGGCTATGTTGATGCTCATGCTGTATATATATGAGGGTAAGTGTGGCTCATAATGTATATAGGAGGTTATGTGTGGGCTCATAAATTATACAGGAGGCTACGCGGGGTCTCATGCAATATTTACGAGGATATATGGGGTCATAATATGTATAGGAGGCATTTTTTCCACATTTGGCTGAAACTTTTGGACAATTTATATATATATATATATATATATATATATATATTATATATATATATACATTTATATACACACACACACAGTCAGGGCAGCAAGTGTTGGCACCCTTAAAACTGTTCCAGAACATTAGGTATCTCTCTTAGAAGATTTTTGAAATCATACTTTTTGTTATACACTAGAGAACAAAAAAAAGAGAAGAGAACTGTCTGAGGACTTGAAACCAAAACTGTTGAAATATATCAACAATCTCAAGGTTACAAGTCCATCTCCAGAGATTTTGATGTTCCTTTGTCCACGGTGCGCAACATAATCAAGAAGGTAACAAATTTGCTAAAATGGTTGCAGGTTGCAACACAGGACAGTCTGGATGGTGGATAAGCAGCCCTAATCAAGTTCCAAAGAAATTCAAGCTGTCCTGCAGGCTCAGGGTGCATCAGCGTTAGCGCAAACTATTCGTCAACACCTGAAATTAAACGCTATGGCAGAAGACCCAGGAGGATCCCACTACAGGCACAGAGACATAAAATGCTAGACTGCCAAATTGTATGTAAGTAAGCCAAAATCTTTTTCATCTTACAGATGAGACCAAGATAGTAGAATGTTGTGCTTACCAAAAATCTCTGAGTAAAGAACACAGTACCTATAGTCAAATATGGTGGAGGTCCAAATATGTTTTGTGGTTGTTTTGCTGCCCCTGGCACTGTTTGGCTTGACTGTGTGCAAGGCATCATGAAATCTGAAGATTATCAAAGTATTTTGGGTTGCAATTTAGTGCCAAGTGGCCAGAAATGAGTCTGCATCTACTGTAAATCCGATTGAACCCCTGTGGAGAGATCTTAAAATTGCTGTTGAGAGAAGGCGCACTTCAAATATGAGACACAAGAAGTAGTTTGCAAAAGAAGAGTGATATAATATTTCAGTTGAGAGGTGTAAGAAGATTGTTGATGATTATAGGAAGCGATTGATTGTAGTTATTTGAAATGATGTTCAACCAGATATTAAGTTGAGGGAGCTAACAATTTTGTCTGGTCCATTTTTGGACTTTTGTGTGAAATGTCTAATTTCTCCTTTTTTTCTTTGTTTTTGTGTTGTCGCAATACACAGAAAGGAAATAAACATATGTATAACAAAACATGTGAATGCCGCACCCACTTATCACTTAACCATGCCTTCTTGTAGAACAAGGCACAAAAACCACATAATGTGATGCAAATTTTTGAGCCCAAATCAAGCCACAATTCTAGTGCCTTCAGCTTATTCCTTTTTCCCCCATTGTCTGTGTAAGGGAAGACAAAGGATTTTCTGCACCAGAACATTAGAAGGAAATTGGTGCTCTTTGGCAACAAATTTGAGGTCTGACCTTTATTTATAATATAAAATTACCGGTAAAAAAATGTTAAAAAGAATGCTAGAAAGCTGTGGTGTGGTCAGAATGCCTAGGATTTTATCCCCTGTGATACTGATATGAATTGCTTTGCCGCCTGTGCGAGAAGTCAAATAAAGTTGGTGGAGGACAGTTAAGTGGGAATCCACAGTGTTGGAGGGAACGTTCTCGGTGTGCCCACCAACTCAACCATCTTCTCCAGACAGTGAAATAGTTAAGACGTAGAGAGGTTCAGCTGCAGGTGCCAGTGAAAACCAGCAAGCCTTTACATGCCAGACTCTGAAATCCCTCTTCCCTGAGGGACAACACTGTCTTTTAAATAAAAGCATCCTTCGCCTCACATTTCCATTAGCTAGAACAAACGTGCCTAGATGTTATCCAATATGAAACAGGGTTTTGGGTTTTTTTTTTAAGTTCTTGACTTAACGTAACTAAGGATTTGTATTAAGGATATAAATGGGATGTTCATGGATTTAGCTGCACTGCCATGAGAGAAAATCACTAGGGAAATTAACGTATTTCGAAGCATAATTAGCACCACCAAACACAAACAAGCCCAGTCACTTCAGATTACTGAATAAACCATAACAGCATTTTTATGGGCGAAGCTGTGTAGGGCGCGATTCAGCAAAGTCTGCCAGTGTTCATGCTGTACTATCCCTCTGCAGTCTGGTTCTGCAAACTGTGGACTCCTGGCATCTCCTCATAGGTGCCGGCTGTCAGGGTACGTTGGGAGTCGGCATTTTATGAGGTGGAGAACCACAGGTTGCTTATCCCTACTCTACAGGATACCAATAATTCAGAGGCTTGAAAATATACCAACATGCGCATGCCTGACAAAAAGGTGTCACAGCACACACTGCCAGTTTGGATTTACATATACTTGACTAACTGGAGTGTGACACTGAATTCTCCAGGGCTTACAGCAATATAACAGGAGAAGGTAGAGCAATAAAAGTTACTGATTCTGAAAGGGCTCTCTAAGCCCTATTCCAGGATACCATTAGTAATGTAGTAGAAAACCACCTGACAGATTTTGTTTAATGATGTTCTTTTATTTGTCCCAATCCACAGGCAGCATATAACAGACACTGACTGTATGATTTCAGCTATATATGGTTAAGTCTGAAACGCTGGGGTGTTTCATAGAAAAAAAAAAAGCATAGTTTACTAGCCACTGAGGAAAGGGCCGCATGGTATACTAGTTTGACAGGTGGGTCCCTGGCTTCTCCTTGCTTGCTGCTCTGGAATGACACCCTGAGTGTGTGTATAGGGAGAGACCTATCATTCAAGGGAAGTGGGCGAGGAGAAGCCACTGGGGACCTCTTGTCTGACTAGTCTTCTATGTGGCTTGGTCTCCAGTAGTTATTAATCTATGCTTTTCTTGGAAATGCTGCATTCTTGTAGTGTGAAACAAACATGTGTGTCAGATCATACAGTCAGTATCTGATATATGCTGCCTGTGGATTGGGCATCATGTGTCAGTTTCCATTTAAAGGAAATCGGTCAGCAGATGATTTTTTCTATTTAAATCCTTCACAACGTATGACATACATTTACGTCACATGTCATATCCCTGCTTTTGATGCGGGCTCGCATGCGGAGCCTGCAACTTTCCCGGCATATGTTGGCTGATCTGATCAAGTGACATGTGCCTCTAAGAGCTACGGGTGTATCGGAGGTCTGCCAGCTGCTGTTAACCAGTTAAATCCCACTGTCAATTTGACAGCGGGATTTAACACTCACTGGTTTGGAGCGTGTTATTTCCCGTTCCCATTGGCGGCCCCAAGACATGGGACACCGATTGGTTGTCATGGTCAGCTGATGACCCCTGTGTCTGTCAAGACGCTCCTTCTGTGAAGGCCAACTGTGCTCCAGTGTTCATAGGTAGTCATCACTTCTGCTGTACAGGAGCAGTGCTGTTGCACCACTCTATACAGCACAAGCGTTCGGATGACTGCAGCTTTAAGTCCCCTAAGGGAAGGGGTGAAGAAAACCTGTCATCAGGATCAGCCATGATAAAAGCAAATGCATGGGCATAAAGGCGCTGTTCTGGTGATTTAAAATACTCTAACAAATATACAGCTGCACTCTTAAACGCTAAGGAATGCAAACATTGAATATAAGAATTTGAACATGCATTACAGCTTTGGAAATAAATGTAAAAATTGAGAGACAGAGCATAAAAAAGGCCACTTTTATGTGAGCCCAGCAGCCAGCATCAAGGCATAGCTCTTTTAAGCTGAGTTCCTGTCTAATGCCTCTACCGGAGCTGAAAAAGCCTACAATTTTATGGGCGGGCAGGAACCTGCTAAAAGGAAATTAAAAATCACCTTAAGCTGGTGGGAAGGAAGTGTTTGGTTAGTCAGACGGCGTGACTCTATAATCTAAAATTAAAAAAAGTGACACCACTTCCTCAAAATTATGCTGCTCTCAGATTAAAGAGAACCTGTCATCAGGATCACAAATGATAAAGTAAAGGAATGTGCATAAAGGTGCTGTTCTACTGATTTAAAGGGAACCTGTCATGTGCAATATGCACCCATCAACATAAGCAGTTCTGGATGTATATTGCTAATCCCTGCCTAATAGTCCCTGTATACACATGCATACAGTAGATAAAGACGTCTTTAGAAAAAGTATTTCTAAAGATCCTTCATGATATGCTAATGAGGCCAGGGACTAGTAGCAGGGGCATTAGTTGCAGGGCTCATACCGCCCTCTTAGCATGTTAGCACTCCCACAGGGGCGTACTTACATGCTAAGGGGGCCAACTAGCCAAGGGAACTAACACCCTTGCGACTATTCCCTGGCCTCATTAGCATATCATGAAGGATCTTTAGAAATACTTTTTCTAAAGAGCTCTTTATCTATGCTAGTGTATGCAGGATTAGCAATATGCACCCAAAACTGCTCGTAGTTCTGGGTACATATTGCACCTGACAGGTTCACTTTAATAGGTACCTTCATTGTAGAAAGCCGCAGCCTGGTTATTCTGCAGCATGTCAATTCTTTCAGCAATTTTCAGCTTTTTTTTTTCAACATTAGAAAGCAATTAGGAAATGCTAAAATGCTGCAAAAAAAACGTAACCATGCGCTTTTATGCATTTTTGTGAATAAAACTAACTTTACTAATCATGCACTGTAGACAAATCACACATATAATGTGCACCAAAAAAATACAACATAAAATCAGCAAAAAGACAGCAATTTCCTTATTGTAACTAACGCCTTAACAGCAAAGACAGCAGGTTTTGCTTTCAGAAAAAGCAGCAAAAAAGCAACATGTGAACATAGCCCGAGGTTGTTTCTTTACATTGCTTCCACCTAATTAAGTAGCCAAATCTGCACCTGATTTCTCAAGAAATGCCTTAAGAACAGTCACATTGCTTTTTTCCACCCTGAAAAAACAGACATTAAAAACAGCACAATGTGTACAATAGGTGTGTTTTATCATAGAAATAAATAGGAAGCTTATTCACCGCTTATTTTAATATTTTATGGGGATTTGGGATCAAAATAAGTTTTAAAATCCCTGTAAAAAAAACTCCATGTGAACACTTATAAGACTTAAAAGGTTCCCCTGCTATCATCTTAGTGCCAAATACTCCCTTAAGAGATCTTGTAGAGTCCATGCCTGAATGGGTCAAAGGTGTTTAAGGTACACAAGAGGGACCTACACAATATTAGATGGTCTTAATATTATGGCTGATCAGTGTATATAGACTTTTGTGAGCATTGACAACCCCATAAACATCCGGAGCTGAACTTACACAGTAATTAATCAGTGACTGCTCATTGCACTTGTGTCAGCAGGATACTGAGCGCGGAGATTCATTGCTCCCTTGATATTGAAGAGATAATCTATGGAAGTGTGTATAATTTAGCCGTGTCTGATTTGCATATGGACAGAGATGGGCTGGTATGGTCATTATTTTGCCTCTGTATTTGTAAGCCAAATACAAGAATGAATCCAAACCTTTTTCTCTATAGGTTCCACGACAAAAGAAGGACCAAAATCCTGCCATGAAGAAGAGCCAGTAGTGTGTATGTTAGTAATCTTCTCAAAGTTTGCTCTTACTTTGTAATACAATCCTTGGATTCAGCCTGATTTTGAAGTTTGTGATGGACAACAGCGCCTACAGCGAGCGGGCCGGCATCTCCGCACAGGAAGGTGACTCTTCGGCCATTGAGGTTCCGCAGAATTCTCTTCACATAATCAAGAGAACGCTGCAAATGAGCCTGGTCCTTGGTGACACGATACATCTGAAGGTAGAGCAGGGCTATGCCTACGAGAGAACAGCAATAAAGAGGCTTCAAAACACTACTTGATAAAAATGTCTATAATACCTATAAAAAAAAAATATTCTGTATTGCAGCAATAGACTGCCTCAATAACATCTCCGCATCATCATACATATAACAATTCACTAGAATTGGATGTTTGATGGTTAATGTTGTGCCGGATTTTTACTATAATACCCAGGCCATACATGAACTATGAGGGCTATCATATGTATCTGGCATTGCACCCACCTGTATATCCAGTATAAGTAGAGCAGTCATGTGGATCAGCAGTCTTCAGACCTTCCTCCATTTGTTGTAGCAAATCGCTAATTTTCGACTGGATGCGTCTTGAAAATCTTCCTGTTATCTAAGAGAATGTATATTATGTGAGCTTTCAGAAAAAAATAATTAAAGGGAATCTGCCGGCAGGTTTTTGCTACCTCATGAGAGCAGCATGATGTAGTGGCAAAAACCCTGAATCCAACGATGTACCACTTGGATTACTGGGTGCAGTGGTTCTGACACAATCTGGGTATATTTTATATATTTTATATATATATATATATATATTATATATATATATATATATATATATATATATATATATATATATATATATATATATATTACAGTACAGGCCAAAAGATTGGACACACCTTCTCACCTCTAGAATAACTATTAAGAGGGGACTTTGTGCAGCAGGCCTTGATGGTAGGAAACCACTGCTAAGGACAGACAACAAGCAGAAGAGACTTGTTTAGGCTAAAGAACACAAGGAATGGACATTAGACCAGTGGAAATCTGTGCTTTGGTCTGATGAGTCCAAATTTGAGATCTTTTGATCCAACCACCGTGTCTTTGTAGAAAAGGTGAACGGATGGACTCTACATGCCTGGTTCTCACCGTGAAGCATGGAGGAGGAGGTGTGATGGTGTGGGGGTGCTTTGTTGCTGACACTGTTGGGAATTTATTCAAAATTGAAGGCATACTAAACCAGCATTCCTACCACAGCATCTTGCAGCGGCATGCTATTCCATCCGGTTTGCGTTTAATTGGACC
The DNA here is from genome assembly GCF_048569485.1 of Anomaloglossus baeobatrachus. NCBI lineage: Eukaryota > Metazoa > Chordata > Amphibia > Anura > Aromobatidae > Anomaloglossus > Anomaloglossus baeobatrachus. Next base: position 414,271,014 of record NC_134358.1, read on the forward strand.
ATCATTTATTTTTCAACAGGACAATGACCCCAAACACACCTCCAGGCTGTGTAAGGGCTATTTGACTAACGAGGAGAGTGATGGCGTGGTATGCCAGATGACCTGGCCTCCACAGTCACCTGACCTGAACCCAGTCGAGATGGTTTGGGGTGAGCTGGACCGCAGAGTGAAGGCAAAAGGGCCAACAAGTGCTAAGCATCTCTGGGAACTCCTTCAAGACTGTTGGAAGACCATTTCCGGTGACTACCTCTTGAAGCTCATCAAGAGAATGCCAAGAGTGTGCAAAGCAGTAATCAAAGCAAAAGGTGGCTACTTTGAAGAACCTAGAATATATGACATATTTTCAGTTGTTTCACACTTTTTTAAGTATTTAATTCCACATGTTTTAATTCATAGTTTTGATGCCTTCAATGTAAATCTACAATTTTTAGAGTCATGAAAATAAAACTCTTTGAATGAGAAGGTGTGTCCAAACTTTTGGTCTGTACTGCAATTATTTATATATATATATACATATATATGTATATATATATATATATATATACATACACACACACACACACATGCATACATATACACACACACACACACACACATACACACATTAATATATATATATATATATATATATATATATATATATATTATAGACAGTATATACACACACATATATGTCTGTAGACAGTGATCTGCTGATCACAGCAGGGGCTGTGCAGGGCTTGGTTACCTCTAGCTGACCAAGTCTGGCAATGATAATCTCCTGAAGCTAACACAAACATTACAGGTAAAACAATAATGCATAGTGTGATAAGAGACACATTGCTGAAATCTCTGTGTTAACCATTACAGCATGCTGTTTTCAGATTACATTGCAAAAACCTGATGACAGATTGCCTTTAAAACATTTCAGAAGTTTTGATCAGTAGTGGTCCAGTTGCTGGGGTCCCCAAACATCATTAAAATGAAGTGGCAGGTTTCAATGGAGATAACAGAGGGGCTCATAGAAAGCTTATGGAGACAGTCTTCAGCTAATTTAGTCTACCCGATTCGAGTGGTGTTTAGCTGAGCACATCTATGGCTGGCCATATACATCAGATTGCTGTTGACTGAGCATCACTCAGCTGGTAGTCTTCTCAGCTGACTTTCCCATACATAAGCGCCTTGTTCGGCCAAGCGCTCCTGTGTTCCCTAGAGGAAAATTGCAGGCTGACACGTCAGCAGGTGGCTTTTCGCCAGTAAAACAATGCAATCAGACATGCACAATCAACATCTCCCTCAACGATCAGTCAGATGGTGACCCATACAAATTAGACTGTTGGTTGAACCCGTCGATATCGGTTGGATTAAGCTGAAATTGGTAAAATGTGTAAGGGTGCCTTAACCTATGTTGCAGCAATCAGTGGAGAGATCAGCACATGAACCCTCACAGATCAGACTTTCTGACATGTCACAATGATACAAATGTAAAATGCCAACAAGTGAAATACGAAAATAGAATATTCTACACCATTTGTTGACTGAGCTCAGTCAGCATATTTATCATAATTCAAAAGTGGTGTAAATTGTGGTGGTGTTTGTTGGAAATCCAAACCTGCTCTTCAGTATAGGTTTCAGGAACAGTTTGAAATTGCACCAAATTTATGTATGTTTTTCCCACACATAAATACAGTGTGTGTGTGTGTGTGTGTGTGTGTGTAAAAAAAGAATTGATTTGAAAAAGAAAATGCACCCTCTGACAGACTATGACAACTGTAAACACTGCGTTTAACAAAGAAAATGCCAAGGTACAGCAGACAACTGGGGGCTGATATTATTAGGGTGGGTAGGCCCATCGTTTTTTGGCCCTTTCCAGCCTAACAACAGCAGCCCACAGCTGCCCCAGAAGTGGCGCATCCATAAGACGCACCAATTTGGCATCGAAACCAGCTCTTCCTGGCAATCGGGGTAATAAGGAGTTAATGGCAGCCAACAGCAACCACTAATCCTAGATTAATGATGGCAGTCGTCTATGAGAACCCGCCCCATCACTAATCTGTAAGTGAAAGTAAATAAACACGTACACCCCCAAAATTATTTATTTGGAATAAAACACAAAAAAACCCTCTTTCACCACTTTATTAACCCCTAAACAGCCCTTCAGATCTGAAGTAATCCACACGAGGTCCCACGGCGATTAAGCTCTGCTACATCTCTGTCCTGTCACAGCGAGCACCATACAGCATGATTGCCCACTGACAGCAGACAGAGCTGCGCGATGAGAATTAACTCGAGTGACACAGGCAGTAGTGCGGGGCCCGCAGTTGCGACGTCAGAGGGTCACCCGAGTTCATTCTCATCGTGCGGCTCTGTGTCATGGCCCAATTTGCAGTCACAGGTGAAGGACTCCAGCAGTGACCAGAAATCACCTGAGTGATGGCACCGCTGATCACTTCAGTCACTCGGGTGATTTGCTGTCACAGGTGGAGGACTCCAGCTGTGGCTGCGGCTAACCTGAGTGACGTCACCGTTGATAGCGCGACTCACTTCAGTTGCTGCGTGGAGTGCACAGTGGGCAGCCTTGTTCTACAGCGCTCACTGAGAGTGTCAGATGTAGTAGTGCTGGAAGCGTTGCGGGACCTCGTGTGGATTACATCGGACCTGGAGGGGTGTTTGGGGGCTTAATAAAATGGTGAAAGAGGGTGGCTTTTTTGTCTTTTATTTCAAATAAAGGATTTTTCAGTATTCATGTTTATTTAGTTTCACCTACAGATTAGTGATGAGGGGGTGTCTCAGATGCTTGCCATGACTATTCTATAACTTAGTGGCAGCTATGGGCTGCCATTTACTCTTTATTACTCCTATTTTATGAAGGGCAGAATGGGACTAGATTAGATGAGGGAGGTGAGGTGATAGCCTCACCTAAAGAAATGCGTTTTTAGGGCCCGCTTAAAGGTGTGGATGTTGGGAATTAATCGGATTGTTCTTGGTAGTGTGTTCCAGAGCATAGGCGCAGCTCGTGAGAAATCTTGAAGACAGGAGTGGGAGGTTCAAATTATTGAGGATGTCAGTCTTAGGTCATTAGCAGAATGAAGGGCACGAGTGGGGTGATAGACAGAGATGAGGGAGGAGATGTAGGGCGGTGCGGAACTGTGGAGCACTTTGTGGATCAGAGTGATTAGTTTATATTGGACTCTGTAGCGGATAGGCAACCAGTGCAGTGATTCGCACAGAGAAGATGCATCAGTGAAGCGGTTGGAGAGGAAAATGATCCTGCCTGTGGCATTTAGAATGGATTGGAGAGGGGAAAGTTTAGTAACAGGGAGACTAATTTGTAAAGAATTACAGTAATCCAGGCGAGAATGAATGAGAGCGACAGTAAAAGTTTTTGCAGAGTTAAGGGCAAGAAAAGATCGAATTCTAGAGATGTTTTTGAGGTGGAGGTGACATGATTGAGCGAGTGAACGAATGTGGGGAGTGAAGGAGAGATCGGAGTCAAATATAACCCCAAGACAGCGGGCGTGCTGCTGGGGAGTAATGATAGAACCACAGCAGAAATGGTAATATTGAGTTTGGGAAGGTTGAGAGAGGGAGGAAACATTAGAAGTTCAGTTTTTGACAGGTCCAGTTTTAGCTAGAGGGAGGATATGATGTGGGAGACAGTAGACAGACAATCGCTTGTGTTTTGTAATAATGCAGGAGACTATGTATACAGTTGGGTGTCATCAGCATAGAGATGGTACTGTAAACCAAATCTGTTGATGGTTTGTCCAATAGGGGCAGTGAATAGAAAGAAAAAGGAGGGGGGGTTCGAGGACTGAACCCTGAGAAACCTTGACCGTAAAGGGAAGAGGAGAGGAAGAGGAGCCGGCAAAAGATACAGTGAAGGAGCGGTTAGAATTCTCTATAGGTCTTTGGGCTGGGTTCAGATCAGGACACACTCATGACCACTGAATCACTTACACTCTGCTCATATTCAGAAATATAACAGTTTCCTTAGATGTATGTTTTGGATCACTTATGATGGAAAAGTGTACGTATACCAAGTGCACGTATACCAAGGGCACGGAGTGATCTTCTCTTTCAATATAGAGTAGGACACCTGTGAATTCATGTTACCATCAATGAAATGTAGCTCCCCGATACCAGCAGCACTTATGGAGCCCAACATAAGGACACTGCCGCCACCATGTTTCACTGTAGGCACCATGCATTTTTCTTTATATTTCTCACCTTTATGACCCCATACAGTTTTGAAGCCATCAGTTACAATAGCATTTGTATTGGTCTCAACACTCCCAAAGTGAGTATAGAGTCTCAGTAACTCTTATTTTTCCACATGGGCCCTGACAAATTGTAGGGGGGCTATTTTGTGCATGGAGTTTAGTAAAGGCTTCGTTCATGGACGACATCCATGCATGCCATTCCTTTGCAATTTATGCTGTATTGTGTAAAGGGAAACAGTCACCCATGGTTTGTCTTTCTACTTCTATTAAATGCAGTTTACTTGCATGTCTTGTGTGCAATTTGTTTTGTTTTTTACCTTTTTACACGTTTTATTGAACTTATTTTTTCATGCAGTCCCACTGTGGGATATGATTTTTTCCTCACTTTGACGACTGATCTCACGTGCTGCTGTACTCGTGAGATCAGTGTCAGTGACTCACTGACAGCCTGTAATACCCAACTTATAGATGGATCTTACATGCCACAGTACTGCCACAGTACTGCCACAGTACCGTGGGGTCATTATTATTGCGGGGGCCGATCCTGCTTTAGGCGTCTTTTAACCACTTAGATACCGCTGTTGCAATTGACAGCAGTATTTAAGGGGTTAATCGGCTCCAATCAGTTCCAAAACCGATGTATGGAGGTGTTACAATATGTGGGGCACAATATATGGGCACTAAACTGGCATACTTGTAAATTCTCACCATCATCATGGGTGACTTTAACATCCCCATTGACACTTCGCACTCATCTGTCTCTAAACTTCTAACACTCGCTTCCTCCTTCGGCCTCACTCAATGGTCCTCTGCAGCTACTCACAAAGATGGCCACACGCTGGACCTCATCTTCACTCGCCTCTGTTCCCTATCTAACCTCTCTAACTCACCTCTCCCCCTGTCTGACCACAACCTACTCACATTCTCTTCCCTCTCTTCTCCAAGTACACAACCCCCCCTCCACAAACTTTCACACCCCCGCAGAAATCTCAATCACCTTGACTTACACTCACTTTCTCAGTCTCTTTTCCCTCTTGCAGACATTGCTTCTTCACACGATGAAGATGCTGCTGCCACTTTATACAACACCACCATCTCTGCAGCTCTCGAATCAGCTGCCCCCCTCACACACACCAAAACCCGCACAATCAACAGGCAACCCTGGCACTCGAGTCAGACTAAAGAATTGAGACGGGCTTCCAGAATTGCTGAGCGCAGATGGAAGAGGTCTCATTCCACTGAGCACTTTGTTACATACAAACATACTCTCACCACTTTCAAGTCTGCACTCACTGCTGCAAAACAAACCTACTTCTCATCTATCATATCCTCTCTATCTCACAACTCTAAACAGCTATTTAACACTTTCAACTCTCTTCTCCGTCCCCCGGCAGCACCTCCATCTCCTCTCATCTCAGCTGAAGACTTTGTCTCTTTCTTCAAGCAGAAGATTGACAACATCAGAGCAAGCTTTGGCCCACCAAAGTCACACCTCACAACTACTCAGCCTTCTTCCTCCAAATCCAGCTTCTCCACAATGACAGAAGATCATCTTTCCACTCTACTCTCAAGATCACAACCTGCCTGCTTGATCCACTCCCATCCCACCTCATCCCCAATCTCACCACAGTCCTCCTCCTGACCCTAACCCATCTCTTCAACCTCTCACTAACAACTGGTGTATTCCCTTCATGCTTTAAACATGCCTCAATCACACCCATCCTCAAAAAGCCCTCCCTTGACCCTTTCTCTGTGTCAAACTATCGCCCCATATCACTTCTCCCCCTACGCCTCAAAACTACTGGAACAGCATGTCCATCTTGAACTGTCCTCACACCTCTCTTCCTGCTCTCTTTGACCGGTTACAATCTGGCTTCCCGCCCCATCATTCCACTGAAACTGCCCTGACGAAAGTCACTAACGACCTACTAACCGCAAATGCCAAGCGACACTACTCTGTTCTCCGCCTCCTGGACCTGTCCTCTGCCTTTGACACAGTAGACCACTCCCTTCTATTACAAATTCTCTCATCTCTCGGCATCACAGACTTGGCACTATCTTCGATCTCCTCATACTTATCCAACCGAACTTTTAACGTCTCCCACTCTTACACCACTTCTTCATCTTGCTCTCTATCTGTCGGGGTCCCCCAAGTTTCAGTTATTGGACCCCTGCTGTTCTCCATTTACAATTTCGGCCTGGGACAGCTCATAGAGTCCCACGGCTTTCAGTATCATCTCTATTCTGATGATACGCAGATCTACCTCTTTGGACCTGACATCACCTCCCTACTAACCAGAATCCCACAATGTCTGTCTGCTATTTCATCCTTTTTCTCTGCTCGATTCCTAAAACTGAACATGGACAAAACAAAATTCATTGTCTTTCCTCCTCCTCACTCAACCCCCCCTCCTGACATATCCATCAATGTCAACGGCTGCTCACTTTCCCCAGTGCCACGCGCTCGCTGCCTGGGAGTAATCCTAGACTCTGATCTCTCTTTCAAGCCACACATCCAAGCCCTTTTCACCTCCTGCCGCCTCCAACTCAAAAATATTTCCCGGATCCATACATTCCTTTCCCAAGAAGCTGCAAAAACCCTAGTACATGCCATTATTGCACCTGGATTATTGCAACCTCCTGCTCTGTGGCCGGCCTTCTAACAGTCTCGCACCCCTACAATCTATTCTAAACTATGCTGCCCGGCTAATCCACCTGTCCCCCTGATACTCCCTGACCTCTCCTCTCTGCCAATCCCTTCACTGGTTTCCCATTGCCCAACGACTCCAGTTCAAAACACTAACCATGACATACAAAGCCATCCACAACCTGTCTCCTCCCTACATCTGTGACCTTGTCTCCCGGTACTTACCTGCACGTAACCTTCGATCCTCACAAGATCTCCTTCTCTACTCCCCTCACATCTCCTCCTCCCACTATCGCATCCAAGATTTCTCCCGTGCCTCCCCCATACTCTGGAATGCTCTGCCACAACACATCAGACTCTCGCCCACCTTGGCAACTTCAAAAGGAACCTGAAGACCCACCTCTTCCGACAAGCCTACAACCTGCCATAACCCTCAGTCTGATACAGCGCCGCACAATCAGCTCTACCCTAACCTACTGTATCCTCACCTATCCCTTGTAGACTGTGAGCCCTCGCGGGCAGGGACCTCTCTCCTCCTGTACCTGTCTGTGTCTTGCATTGTTTATGATTATTGTACTTGTCCCTATTATGTACACCCCCTTCACATGTAAAGCGCCATGGAATTGATGGCGCTATAATAATAAATAATAATAATAATTCTCCAGAAAAATAGTGAGGTGTGGATGCTGCAAAATAGTTACTGCAGTTGGCGGCACGGTGGCTCAGTGGTTAGCACTGCAGTCTTGCAGCGCTGTGGTCCTGGGTTCAAATCCCACCAAGGACAACCTCTGCAAGGAGTTTGTATGTTCTCCCTGTGTTTGCGTGGGTTTACTCCGGTTTCCTCCCACACTCCAAAAAAAAACATACTGATAGGGAACTTAGATTGTGAGCCCCGATGGGGACAGTGTTGCCATTGTATGTAAAGCGCTGTGGAATTAATAGCGCTATATAAATTAATAAATATTATTATTATTATTATTATTATTTCCAGGTCCCAAAGTTATAAAATTCTGTGAGGCACCTATGGGTTCAAAATACTCACTACATGATCAATTCCTTACACAGTGACGTTTCCAATATGGGATTACCTGTGGGGTTTCTGCTGATCTGGCACATCAGGGGCTCAGCTCATGCTCAGCTCATGTAGGCCACATTATAATCAAATGGAATTTGCATTCTAAATACCGAGTCACGTTCCTTCCCATCTATCCCCGCAGGATACTCAAATAGTAGTGTATAGACACATATGGAGGTACTCCCACATGTGGTAAAAATTGCATAACAAATCATCCTGCTATGTTCTCCTGTTACCCTTTGTGTAAATTAACATTTTTAGGCTTAAGTAAAATTTTAGTGGAAAAAACCCTACGATTTTCATGTTTGCAGCCCAATCTAATAAAAATGATGTGTAATTTGTGGGTTAAAAATACTCATCACACCAACAGATGAATTTATTATAGGGTTTAGTTTGCCAAATGGGATCACATGTGGGTGTTTCAACATTTTTGGCACCTCAGGGGCTCTGCAAATGGAACATGGCCAAATTTGTGCTCCAAAAATCAATTAAGACTGTTTGCTTTCCGAACCCTGCCATGTGCCCAAACATTAGTGTTTGACAATTTCTGGGTTATCACTGTGTTCGGGAGAAATTGAGTAACAAATTATGGGGTCTATTTTCTCCTATTATCCATTGTCAAAATTACAAATCTTGGGCCAAAATAACATTTTAGTGGAAAAAACTGTAACTATCATTTCCATATCAACATTTTAAAAAGTTCAGCGAAGCACCTATGGGTTAAAAATGCTTAACACACACCTACATAAATTCTTTAATGGGTCTAGTTTCCAAAATAGTGTCACTTGTGGGGGGTTTCTGATGTTTTGGTACTACAGGCGTCCTGCAAATGCAACATGGTGCCTGCAAGTTATTTCAGCCAAATTTGTGTTCCAAAATTCAAATGGCGCGCCTTCTCTTCTGAACCCTCCCATTTGTCCAAACAAAGTTTCCGACCACATGACGGGCATCAGCACGCTCATTAGAAACTGGGTAACAAATTTTGGGGTCCATTTTGCTGTCTTACTTCTTGTAAAAGTGAATAAATTGGGGCTAAAACAAAATTTTTAGGTAAAATGTAATTTTTTTTATTTTTTTCATTCCACATTGCATTTATTTCTGTCAAGCACCTGAAGGGTTAATATAATTCTTGGATGTGGTTTTCAGTACTTTGAGGGGTGCAGGTTTTATAATTGTGTCCCTTCTGAGTATTTTCTGTCACCTAGGCCTCTCAAAGTCACTTCACATAAGGTGTGGTCTCTAAAAAATGGTTTTGTAAAGTTTGTTGGAAAAATGACAACTCGCTGATAAACTGTGAACCCTTCTAACTTCCCAACAATTAAAAATAATGGTTCAATAATTGCGCTGATGTAAAGTAGACATGTGGGAAAGTGTTATTTCTGAACTATTTTGTGTGAAATAACTCTCTGCTTTAAGAGCATAAAAAATTAAAAATTTGAAAATTGCGAAAATTTCAACATTTTTGCCAATTTTCCGATTTTTCTATTAATAAAAACGCAAAAAAAATGTACAAAAATTAAAAACTATCATGAAATACAATATGTCATGAAAAATAATTATTATTATATCATAAAGTGACGCTGGTCAGAATGGTAAAACCTGGCCTGGTCATTGAGGTCAAAATTGGCTCTGTCATTAAGGGCTCATTCAGATGATGTTCCCGTTTATCCTGGTCAGTTCCTTTACTTCCATGTGTCACCAGTTTCTGCAAAAAATAAATCAGTGTCCGTTCCGTTATTATGGAACATGTCCTATTCTGTTCCGCAATTGCGGACCGTGACACAATACAAGTCAATGGGTCCGCAAAAAAACTTGGAAACCACACGGAAGCACTTTCGTGTGACTTCTGTCTATCGGTACCCCTGCAGTCTGTGTCCCACTCCTCCGCCAACCTCACAGCTGCATGCACAGCAGTGTGCGAGCAGCTGCGGGGATGACAAGCGCCGACATCAGGAGGTTAGCTCATATTATCTGCTGTGATGATCTCTGGTGAACTCGTGTCATCAGCGCTCGTCACCGAGTTCCATGCCCACAAGGATATCACCTCAAGCCTCGCGAGCAGCCCGAGGCTGTGACTAGCGGTGACAAAAGCAAAATCTGCAAGCAGAATGATAGTGCCCAGTAGTCCAGAATAGAGCAATTACAATAGCAGGGACTAAAACTTAACTTTTACTTATCAATTAAAAGAATAAAGTGCAAATGCAAAATTACATATAAAGTGCCAAAGAGACAAAAAATGGAATAATCTCACCCGATCTTTCTCCACAGGCAAGGATAACCACCAATAAGATTAGAGAGGAAAAGATGGGCCGGAAACACTGGGGTATATCATCAGGCTGTCATGTACAAAAACCCCTGTCGTGCCCCATGTATCAGCTTCCGCCATGACAAGGGCAGCACCCTAGTGAGCTGTCTGCCCCGCAACCTCATCAAAAAGTAATGCCCTCCCAACGTGTTTGCCTCTCATTAAAGAGAGTTCATCAGGGGAGAGAAAAATATCCATATATCAACCTGCAGTGGCAGGGATTGGAACAATTTAAGGTCCAAAAACCTGTGTGTGCAAAGATAGATGGTGGTACACTACAGATTAGCCCATCCATACATATATACCTACTAAGGTGACATCACCAGCCACTCGCTATACTTCATGTGACAATGCGGCGGTCATAAAATCAGTGACGAGAACTGACGTCACGAGGTCAGGGAGTGCATCACCGCAGGTAATGAACTGAGCTAACCTCAAGACATCAGCGTTCATCATGCCCTGCGGTGACGTGGCCTGACCTAATGATGTTATCTCAGGTCAGTGCACTGCTCTCCCAGCCAAATGAGAACATTGACAGCGAATATGGATCGTGGTGGGACCTCTTTATTGGATTACGCCAAACCTGGATTTGTTTTTTTCCTTTCAATAAATTGGTGAAAGAGCTATTTTTAGGCTGGGGAGCATCCAATAACCGTTAACCTCCCTAGTCTGAAAATACCAGACCACAGCTGTCCGCTTTACCTTGGCTGGTGATCCAATTTGGGGGGACCCCATGTAGTTTTTTTTTTAATTATTTATTTATTTTTTGGCTAAGTACAAGGCTAAACACCCTTTAGTGCCACATGAAAGGCACTAAAGGGTACAAGATTACAAAATGCAGGGTAGTGAGACATTATACAGTGCTGGCCAAAAGTATTGGCACCCCTGCAATTCTGTCAGATGACACTCAGTTTCTTCTTGAAAATGATTGCAATCACAAATTCTTTGGTATTATTATCTTTATTTATTTTGCTTGCAATGAAAAAACACAGAAGAGAATGAAACAAAAATCAAATCATTGATCATTTCACACAAAACTCCAAAAATGGGCCAGACAAAAGTATTGGCACCCTTAGCCTAATACTTAGTTGCACAACCTTTAGCCAAAATAACTGCGAACAACCGCTTCCGGTAACCATCAATGAGTTTCTTACAATGCTCTGCTGGAATTTTAGACCATTCTTCTTTGGCAAACTGCTCCAGGTCCCTGAGATGTGAAGGGGGCCTTCTCCAAACTGCCATTTTGAGATCTCTCCACAGGTGTTCTATGGGATTCAGGTCTGGACTCATTGCTGGCCACTTTAGTAGTCTCCAGTGCTTTCTCTCAAACCATTTTCTAGTGCTTTTTGAAGTGTGTTTTGGGTCATTGTCCTGCTGGAAGACCCATGACCTCTGAGGGAGACACAACTTTCTCACACTGGGCCTTACATTATGCTGCAAAATTTGTTGGTAGTCTTCAGACTTCATAATGCCATGCACATGGTCAAGCAGTCCAGTGCCAGAGGCAGCAAAGCAACCCCAAAACATCAGGAAACCTCTGCCATGTTTGACTATAGGGACCATGTTCTTTTCTTTGAATGCCTCTTTTTCTTCCCTGTAAACTCTATGTTGATGGCTTTTCCCAAAAAGCTCTACTTTTGTTTCATCTGACCAGAGAACATTCTTCCAAAACGTTTTAGGCTTTCTCAGGTAAGTTTTGGCAAACTCCAGCCTGGCTTTTTTAAGTCTCGGGGTAAGAAGTGGGGTCTTCCTGGGTATCCTACCATACAGACCCTTTTCATTCAGACGCCGACAGTAAAGGCCGCTTTACACGCTGCGATATCGGTACCGATATCGCTAGCGTGGGTACCCGCCCCCATCTGTTGTGCGACACGGGCAAATTGCTGCCCGTGCCGCACAACATCGCCCAGACCTGTCACACTACTTACTTGCCCGGCGATGTCGCTGTGACCGGCGAACCGCCTCCTTTCTAAGGGGGCAGTTCGTTAAGTGTCACAGCGACGTCACAGCTGCGTTACTGAACCGCCGCCCAATAGAAGCGGAGGGGCGGAGATGAGCGGGACGTAACATCCCGCCCACCTCCTTCCTTCCGCATAGCGGCCGGGAGACAGGTAAGGAGAGGTTCCTCGTTCCTGCGGTGTCACACGTAGCGATGTGTGCTTCCGCAGGAACGAGGAACAACCTCGTTACTGCTGCAGTAACGATTTTTGAGAATGGACCCCCATGTCACCGATGAGCGATTTTGCACGTTTTTGCAACGATGCAAAATCGCTCATAGGTGTCACACACAATAGCATCAATAATGCGGCCGGATGTGCGTCACCAATTCCGTGACCCCAACGAGTTCGCATTAGCGATATCGTAGCGTGTAAAGCCCCCTTTAGTACGGGTTGACACTGTTGTACCCTCGGACTGCAGGGCAGCTTCAACTTGTTTGGATGTTAGTCAAGGTTCTTTATCCACCATCCGCACAATCTTGCGTTGAAATCTCTCGTCAATTTTTCTTTTCCTTTGACATCTAGGGAGGTTAGCCACAGTGCCATGGGCTTTAAACTTCTTGATGACACTGCGCACCGTAGACACAGGAACTTTCAGGTCTTTGGAGATGGACTTGTAGCCTTGAGATTGCTCATGCTTCCTCACAATTTGGATTCTCAAGTCCTCAGACAGTTCTTTGGTCTTCTTTCTTTCCTCCATGCTCAATGTGATACACACAAGGACACAGGACAGAGGTTGAGCCAACTTTAATCCATGTCAGCTGGCTGCAAGTGGGATTTAGTTATTGCCAACACCTGTTAGGTGCCACAGGTAAGTTACAGGTGCTGTTAATTACACAAATTAGAGAAGCATCACATGATTTTTCAAACAGTGCCAATACTTTTGGCCACCCCCTTTTTTATGTTTGGTGTGGAATTATATCCAATTTGGCTTTATGACAATTTTTTTTATTTTTTCATTGAAGACAAAATAAATGAAGATAATAATACCAAAGAATTTGTGATTGCAATCATTTTCAGGAAGAAACTGAGTATTCTCTGACAGAATTGCAGGGGTGCCAATACTTTTGGCCAGCACTGTATATGTCTTTCTCATCCATCTATCTATCCAGCTATCTATCTTTCTAGCCTTTGACTGTATGTAACCTTCTCTCCGTTTTTTTTGCGGTCCCCAAAAATAACGGAAGGCACACGGACCATATACGGAGTGGAACGAATGAGTTCACATGGATGCATCCGTGGAAAAACAGGTCTGTTTTTTGCGGACCACAAAAACAGGACGGTCATGTGAATGTACCCGAAGGGGTTAAAGTGGTTGTCTGTTGCTTTAGATTGATTCAATATTCTTAGGGGTACTTTGCACGCTGCGACATCGCAGGCCGATGCTGCGATGCCGAGCGCGATAGTACCCGCCCCCGTCGCAGCAGCGATATCCTTGTGATAGCTGCCGTAGCGAACATTATCGCTACGGCAGCTTCACATGGACTCACCTGTCCTGCGACCGTCGCTCTGGCCGGCGACCCGCCTCCTTGTTAAGGGGGCGGGTCGTGCTGCATCACTGCGATGTCACACGGCAGGCGGCCAATAGGAGCAGAGGGGCGGAGATGAGCAGGATGTAAACATCCCGCACACCTCCTTCCTTCCGCATATCCTACGGAAGCCGCAGTGACGCCGGTAAGAGATGTTCCTCGCTCCTGCGGCTTCACGCACAGCGATGTGTGCTGCCACAGGAGCGAGGAACAACATCGGACTGTCGCGTCAGCGTAATTATGGATTACGCCGACGCTGCAGCAATGATACGATTACGACGCTTTTGCGCTCGTTAATCGTATCATCGAGCCTTTACACACTACGATGTCGCATGCGATGCCGGAAGTGCGTCACTTTTAATTTGACCCCACCGACATCGCAGCTGCAATGTCGTAGTGTGCAAAGTACCCCTTAGGTTAGGTTATCAACATGAGATTGTCGGCAATGCAACACCTGGCATGCCTGCTGATTGACTGTTCTTGGTGCCGGATGTATGTGCTGTTGCAGAGCGGAACTACAAATAACATGAATCGATGTGGAGGTGCAGTACCTGGCTGTGACCATTACATACAGTGGTTGATGGAACTGTGTAGTTCAACTTTGCATTTTAGCACATTTGGCTGGCACCAAGAATAGTTGATTGGCGGGGATGTCGGATGTCGCACCTCCACCTTTCTGATATTGATGACCTATACTGAGAGTAAACCATTAATATAAAATACCCGATTAACCTTTTAATGGTTTGTTGTTTGTGTTTGATTTAAAACATAGTTTACTACCGATATGAAGCCAATCTGAGCTGTAAGGCTATGTGCGCACGTTGCGTAAATTCATGCAGTTACGCTGCGCTTTGCAGCGCAGCGTAACTGCATGCGTCCTGCGTCCCCTGCACAGTCTATGGAGATTGTGCAGGGGCCGTGCGCACGTGGCGTCTCAGAGCGCAGCGCTTCGGCTACTGCCGAAGCGCTGCGCAAAAAGAAGTGACATGTCACTTCTTCCGTGCGCTTTGCCGGCAGCTCCTGCTCTGTCTATGGCAGGAGCTGCAGGCAGAGCGCACGTTCTCGCCGGCACCATGCGCTTCAGAACGGAGCTTTTCAGCTGCGCTCTGAAGCGCACCTTTTACGGTGCTGGGCTAGTACGCAGGTTTTTTTTTGCAAAAATATCACTAACATCCAATAAGATCCAAGAGAGCTGGACCCCAGTGTAAAACTTTCCATAGTACCCTATTGACCTATGGGGCAAATTATATGTTTATTTACAAGCTTAAAAACACCAGTGTGCCCCAGTGTGATTCACAAAAACAAATCAAAAATCACATGAAAAGCTAAACTAACCCTATAGAGGACATAATACTCATCCTTAAAAATCCTGGCAGGGCAGGTAAAGTGGCATCTTATGGGCACTGATGCTCTTCGGTACAGCTCACCCTGTTACCAATGTTTGTCTGTGGATACTGTATGGCGGTGTGCCCACTAATTAGAGCCCATATATTGGACCATGCAGTGTATTTCCAGAAACCACCTCTTTAAATTAGCTTCTAGGGTGAGAAATGTGAGTTCTGGATGAAAGGAAGAATATAGAATATTATCAAAACCTCTCACTAAGAAAAACAACCAAACTGAATGCCTGATTATTTCTTTTCACTTGGAACACAACAAAGTATTCTTGAAAGTTAATCATTCCTGACTCGCTGCTGTCAATCTGCTCAAAATTAATGAAGGAAATGTCCATTGTGGGTAAACGTTATGGTGGACAAGTTACGAATCTGACAGATGACGCAGATCCTTTCTGGGGAAAGACAGCTACAAGGGTAGAATACCTCCTGGGATGGCAGGAAGTCAGAGTCGGCTCATCTCACAGATGCTCTTCCTTGGAATCCTATCGATCCGCCAGGACATATTGATGCCAGGATAAAAGCCTCACTGACTTGGCAACATAAAGGTAAAGCACTGAGGTTAACTATTCAAGGCCTGATAAAAAATGTTCCTGTGCTGAGATTATGTTAAGTCAATTCTGTAACTTATTATTATTCCAAGATCTATTGATTAACTCACTCACAACTAATGACGTACTTACACGTCATTGGTCATGTATGTCCCTTTAATGCGGACTCGTGAGGCGAGCCCGCATTATTCCAGTACATGTCGGCTGATCTGATTAGCTGACGTGTGCAGCTAACAGGTACGAGTGGATCGGAGATTGACCTGCATGTGTAAACTAGTTAGATTGCGTTGTCAAATCTGATAGCGCGATCTAATGCGCCGGTGGGGATGGCGGTTCTCTTTTTTACACTGTTGAATCAATGATGTTCTGTATATTCAATGATGTTCTGTATATTCAAAGTCACTGCTGCAGCCAATCCGTGGCCTTAGCAGTATACAGGACGTGACTTAATGAAGTCAGTGATCGACACAGCAATGTGCAGTTAGAAGCACGATAAGGAGGATTGGGGACGTGGCACTAGAGTGTTCATGGATAATGAAGGCGATTGTAATTTCTCTTGGTAATTGTAGGACTTTAATTGGATTTGCGAAGATTTTTAATAACTCAGAAAAGCCCTTTAAAAACTATGCTACGTACTCAATACATTATTGTGACATGCTAGCAAATGCCTCGCGTGTTACAATTCACATGACAACCACTGGGTGGCAACATGGACACATATAGCATAAGCATCTCCCAACAGAGTATTGCATAATACAGTCTTTACTTCAAAGCTGATCATCTCCTGCCACTCATCCCAAAATATGTCTAGCCAGGAGGAAACCAAGACACATGTATAATCTCATTTCCATACTCCTCATGAGGATATCCCTTCGGGATCTCTACCAGACAGAGGTATTTTTAGCATTTCCACTTCGGCAGATACAAGCACTTCAATTTGTGCGCTACTATTATAAAATATTAGAACTAGTAGACATTCAGTAGAATGGAAATGAAGAGCGGCACAATACACAGGGTAACACATTAATAATTGACACTGAATATATATTCCCCATAGAGATTTACTGCCAGACTTTCATCCGTGGTGATATTCATAGGGGATCTGCCCCGAGACACTTATGTTATAGACATATCTGGTGTAATGTAATGCCGGAGCTCTAAGGGACAGGTATGCCGAAGATATCAAACTAGAGGGACGTTTATATAGGATTTTACACAAACAATTTGAATTTGTTTTCTGGGACTTCATTGCCTTACTTTAGAATTGGTCATCAATAGTGAGTGAACACTCCCATGCTTGAGTGCTCAGGTGTTCGAACAAGCAGTAGGGCGCTCGGATGGGAGCGACTAAAGTACAGAGTATAATGGAAGTCAATGGGGGACTCAATCATTTTTCCGGGAAATCCTGTGGAGTTCCCCACTGACTTCCATTATAGTCCATACGCGAGTCACTCCTGTCCGAGCGTCCAACTGCTCATTACGAGTACCGAGCCCCTGAGTATGGTAATGCTAACTCATCACTAGTCATCAATACCAGATCTGTGGGGCCAAAGGCCCATGACCCACCTCCAATCTGCTGATTTAAAGGGAACCAATCACCAGGATTTTCGCATATAACCTAAAGCCAGTGCTATACTGGCACTATTAGGCTGCTTATATTGGGGCTGATAACACAAACTCTCTCCTGTTCACCCGCACCAAAAGATAATATATTTAAATTATTCCAGGAGCCCCTCTGTCCTGAAGCCGCTCAATCCCACGTCCCAGACATTTTCTTAAAGTTCAATGCCAAGTTCAGCACGGGGCAGAAGCAAAATGGCCAGGAACCTGATGATAGCTTAATAGAACTATCTAAATAAGTATGTGTGTACATAAGGAGTAACACTATCTGGCCATTTTCCCCTCTGCATGTTCTATTATGAGGGGCTGCTGATAAGTCTTTGGCTTTGTGATCTTTTTTTGTTTCTATGGTAACGAATGTTATATCACATAAAAACCTTATGTGTCTATGCACGCAGGAAAACAAAATGGCGGAGTCTAATGCGATATTCACAGCAACTGAGAGCAGAGGAGGGATAAATTTCTTGTTTCTGCAAGGAAAGTCCACGAAGGATATTCATGATGATATGTCGCAGACATTGGGGGATCAATGCCCTTCATATTCCACAGTTAAGAACTGGGGTTGCCAAATTTAAAACAGGCCATTGCAGCACCAATGATGATGAACGTCCTGGACAACTGAGAGTCGTTGTTGTTCCGGAGATCGTCGATGATGTGCACAACCTCATACTGGAGAATCAACAAATTTCAGCTAAAGCAATAGCAGACATTATGGGGATTTCCCGTGAACGTGTTTATGTCATTATCCATGAACAATTGGACATGAGGAAGCTATCTGCGAAGTGGGTCCCGAAATGTCTGACAACAGATCAGAGAAGCGTGTGAGTGAAAACTTCCCAGTCCATTTGTCAGCGTTTCTGGACTGATAAGAACTTCCTGGATCGACTGGTCACTATGGATTAGACCTGGATTTATTTGTATGACCCTGAAAACAAAGAGCAGGCAAAAGAGTGGAGGCACAGTGGTTCTCCTCGTCCAAAGAAGTTCAGGGTGCAAAAATCAGCCACTAAAGGTGATAGTGTCTGTGTTCTGGGATAAGGAGGGTGTGCTGCTAGTGGACTACCTTCAAAAGGGTTCCACCATCAATGCAATCAACATTGAACTTTTGGACCAATTGAAGGCAGCTCAGAAGGCCAAAACGGGCGGCAAGCTGTCCAAAGGAATCTTGTTCCTGCAAGACAACGCCTCCGCTCACACTGCACAAGCGACCACGGCAAAACTGGCAGAGCTGGGCTTCCAGCTGGTTGACCACCCACCTTATTCACCAGATCTAGCTCCCTCCGACTATCATCTGTTTCCAGACCTGAAAGAACACCTCAAGGTACTAAATTTCACACCATTTCTGATGCTATGGCTGCTACGGATGCCTGGATCGAGGCACAACCGAAAGGCTTACAGAACTTGGAAAACCAATGTAAGAAGTGTGTTGACATCAGTGGAGAGTATGTGGAATAAAAGTAAAGTTTCATCATTTTATCTTGTTTCTTTTTGGGTAAGCCATAGACTTATCAGCAGCCCCTCGTATTTAGTTGTCAATGAGCTAGTGGGTGGAGACCAGCCGCCATGATGTCTCCTATGCACGGCATACACAGACATAGCGGATTCCTGCTCTCCCGTCTTATGACAGATACAGTGATAAGGGAAATAAATATGTAACAAGAAAAGCATAAAGATAAAACAAAAATAGAAATATTTAATATATAAAGTGATAATAATAATAATAATATAATAGTCATCCTCTAAACATATGGAAAGCCCTGTCCCAATGCAGTGCCCCGGACTAGGGTATGTGAAATTACCCCTTTGGTGGCCACCACGTACATGCATGATGTGAGTGAGTGCGTTACCTCTAAATAGAGTGGGCTCTGGAAGTCTGTGCATTGCCAGTGCCGGCTCTGTTACATATCCAGCACCCAAGAGGAAGAGGTTAAAGGGGTTGTCCAATATTGGGCAGCCCTCCTGTTAATCACCATGTTTGCCTCATTAGGAAAAAAAACAAACACTTATACTGTAATTGCATGACAGAATCTACGGCCTTGTGACCCCAGCTCTAGCCGTGCTATGTTAAAGAGGTTTTCCACTACTAGGACAACCCCTTCTGAATCCACACGTTTCCCCGAGGTTATATAATAAAGCTTACACTCACCTCCCGTCCCAGCGCCCTTCCAGCAGTGTCAAGCCTTGTGGTGCCAGGACTCACATGGGGTTGTGACAACACGTAAACCCCACGTCCAATCAGCACCGTCCTCTTTCTCTCCACCTTCTTATTTTAGCATTACACATTATCTGTCCTGGGTATCATAACATGGGGGGACCCTGCACCAATTTGTTTATTTAATTTTACACTATAAGGAGCAAGTGAAAAGGTTTTTTACCGAGTTAGTCAGTTGAAAAATTATTGAATGTTCTCAGTGAGAGAAACAAAATTATAATCTTGTGATACCTTTTAATGGCTAACTAAAATAAAGTGATGTTACAAAGCAAGCTTTCCAGACATCTCAGGTCCCTTCATCAGGCATGGTATGACAAAATATCTGAAACTGGACTAAGCTTAAAGTGAACCTGTTATCAGAAATTTAGCTATAAAGCTAAAGGTTCCCCCCTCTGCAGCTCCTGGGCTGCATTCTAGGAAGCTTCCTATAGTTCTTGTGGCCCCTTTTATACCAAAATAAACACTTTGTAAACTTGTACCTTTTCTTATGCAAATTTCGTAAATCTTCCATGGGGGCGGGCTGCCTGGGGTCCGTTGCTGTCCTCCTGCCGATTTACGCTGCCCCCGAACGCTGAATTTCAAAGCTCAGGACGCCGCCCCTGGGTGCCCGTGGTCCCGCGCATGCGCTGTTCCACTGTAGCGGTGCCGTGCACTGTGTGCACGTGTGACCGCTGGTGACGCTTTGCGCGGGCACGAGGTTATGGGCGGCGCTGTGAGTGTCATCAGCAAGTGCCGCCCATAACCTCGTGACCGCACTTTCCCCTATTACTCCAGCGTTATGCGCAAGCGCTCGCTGGCCAGATGACCGGACGTCACCTGCTGCTGAGCAGGATGGGAAAGAGGTGACGTCCGGTCATCTGGCCAGCGAGCGCTTGCGCATAACGCTGGAGTAATAGGGGAAAGTGCGGTCACGAGGTTATGGGCGGCACTTGCTGATGACACTCACAGAGCCGCCCACAACCTCGTGCCCGCGCAATGCGTCACCAGCGGTCACACGTGCACACAGTGCACGGCACCGCTACAGTGGAACAGCGCATGCGGGGGACCACGGGCGCCCAGGGGCGGCGTCCTGAGCTTTGAAATTCAGCGTTCGGGGGTGGCGTAAATCGGCAGGAGGACAGCAACGGACCCCAGGCAGCCCGCCCCCATGGAAGATTTACAAAATTTGCATAAGAAAAAGGTACAAGTTTACAAAGTGCTTATTTTGGTATAAAAGGGGCCACAAGAACTATAGGAAGCTTCCTAGAATGCAGCCCAGGAGCTGCAGAGGGGGAAACTTTTAGCTTTATAGCTAAATTTCTGATGACAGGTTCCCTTTAAGGAATCCTATTCGGAACACCTACAATACTCATTATTCACAACATCTTTGCTACAGAACCTCGGAGAGACTACGGAATCACCTTATTCATGTTTTCTACAGCGTCACACAACATAAACCATATGAAAGTTGTCATATTAAAAGGCAACTTCAGATCACAGAGCCATCGCAGGGTCTGGGAATACAAATTCATCACAATGTTTAAAGCTGGGTTCACACTAAGCGGCAGCGACAACGACGTCGCTGTTACGTCACCATTTTCTGTGACGTAACAGCGACCTTGTAAGTCGCTGTTATGATCGCTGCTTAGCTGTCAAACACAGCGACGCAGCAGCGATCATAACGTCGCTGTGCTACATGTGCAGAGAGCAGGGAGCCGTGCTTAGCGCTGGCTCCTTGCTCTCCTAGGTACAGTACACATCGGGTTAATTAACCCGATGTGTGCTGCAGCTACATGTCACAGTGCAGAGAGCAGGGAGCCGCGCACACTGCTTAGCGCTGGCTCCTTGCTCTCCTTGCTACAGTATACATCGGGTTAATTACCCGATGTGTACTGCAGCTACATGTGCACAGAGCAGGAGCCGGCACTGGCAGCAAGGGCGGAGGCAGGTAACGAAGGTAAATATCGGGTAACCAGGGAAAGGTCTTCCCTTGGTTACCCGATGTTTACGCTGGTTACAGCTTACCGCAGCTGCCAGACGCCGGCTCCGGCTCCCTGCTCGCTTCATTTCGTCGCTCTCTCGCTGTCACACACAGCGATCTGTGCGTCACAGCGGGAGAGTGACGACCAAAAAATGAAGCTGGACATTCAGCAACGACCGGCGACCTCACAGCAGGGGCCAGCTCGTTGCTGGATGTCACACACAGCGACAGCGACGGGACATCGCTGCAACGTCACAGAAAATGGTGACGTAGCAGCGACGTCATTGTCGTTGTCGCTGTGTGTGACACCAGCTTAACTCTGTGGACACAGGACTCGAACCTGTCAGGAGGATTAACGGCCGATTACAAAATCTGAGGAGTCATTCCAGAGACTCACCAGACCTCTGATCCTACATGGATATGGGGACAATAAAACTCACACCACTAATCAAAGCTAATTAAGGATTCACTTTCTAAGCTTAGTGTTTATTTAAATGTCTTTTATTATGCCATCCCTCTGCTCTGTTTGTGCATATATTTGTGTTTCTTCAGATATTTTGTCATACCATGCCTGATGAAGGGACCTGAGATGTCTCGAAAGCTTGCTTTGTAACAAAAATTGTTTACAATAACTGAAGTCCTCAGTGGTTGATACCTTTTAATGGGTAACTGAAAAGATGGTAATAATAGCAAGCTTTCGAGACTACTCAGGTCTTTTCTTCAGGCTCAATATAACACAAAATCTGAAGAGTCACATATTTATACACAACAGGACATAGAATGGGGCAGTAAATGAAACAAGTTATGTGAAGCAGAACTATCACTATGGCAAGAGGCCAAGCTTTGTAACATCACTTTATTTTAGTTAGCCATTAAAAGGTATCACAAGATTATAATTTTGTTCCTCTCACTGAGAACATCTATATATATAATTGCCTTATTCTGTCTGTCTGTCTGTCTGTCTGTCTATCTGTCTGTCTGTCATGCTCCAAAATTGTGTCCTTACGGTGACACAAAGCTGATTGGCCGCTGGGCTCGCCATGGCCCCGCCCCCCCACACGGATTGGCCTCTCGCCCCGGCTCTCTGCAGGCCCCGCCCCCCTCACGCAATGCACGCTCGCTCTGGCCCAACTGACACGGAGCTCCGACTCCCAGGTGAGTACACACACACACATCAGATCACACTCACTCTCACACACACCTCACACATCACATCCACACACTCACAACATCCTGGGATATCGCTTGCTTCTACACCGGCTCCGTCACGATCCCAGCAGCGCCAGACATAACCTTGCGATGCTGGGATCTTGACGGAGCCCGTGAATGCTGGTAACCATTATACACATCGGGTAACTAAGGTCCCTTGGTTACCCGATGTGTATCATAGTTACCAGTGTACACCGGCTCCCGGTACACATGTGCAGGGAGCCGGCATTATACTCCTCTCCCCCCAGGACTACTCCTCCTATTACAGTCCTCCTATTATACTCCTCTCTGAGTATAATAGGAGAACTATTATAGCATGGGGGATGTAGCACGATGGGGTGCGCAGCATGGGGGATGTAGCACGATGGGGAGTGCGCAGCATGGGGGATGTAGCACGATGGGGAGTGCGCAGCATGGGGGATGTAGCACGATGGGGAGTGCGCAGCATGGGGGATGTAGCACGATGGGGAGTGCGCAGCATGGGGGATGTAGCACGATGGGGAGTGCGCAGCATGGGGGATGTAGCACGATGGGGAGTGCGCAGCATGGCAGATGTAGCACGATGGGGAGTGCGCAGCATGGCGGATGTAGCACGATGGGGAGTGCGCAGCATGGCGGATGTAGCACGATGGGGAGTGCGCAGCATGGCAGATGTAGCACGATGGGGAGTGCGCAGCATGGCGAATGGAGCACGATGGCGGGTGCGCAGCATGGGGGATGTAGCACGATGGGGAGTGCGCAGCATGGGGGATGTAGCACGATGGGGGATGTAGCACGATGGGGGATGTAGCACGATGGGGGGTGCGCAGCATGGGGGATGTAGCACGATGGGGAGTGCGCATCATGGGGGATGTAGCATGATGGGGAGTGCGCAGCATGGCGGATGTAGCACGATGGGGAGTGCGCAGCATGGCGGATGTAGCACGATGGGGAGTGCGCAGCATGGCAGATGTAGCACGATGGGGAGTGCGCAGCATGGCGAATGGAGCACGATGGCGGGTGCGCAGCATGGGGGATGTAGCACGATGGGGAGTGCGCAGCATGGGGGATGTAGCACGATGGGGGATGTAGCACGATGGGGGATGTAGCACGATGGGGGGGTGCGCAGCATGGGGGATGTAGCACGATGGGGGGGTGCGCAGCATGGGGGATGTAGCACGATGGGGAGTGCGCAGCATGGGGGATGTAGCACGATGGGGAGTGCGCAGCATGGGGGATGTAGCACGATGGGGAGTGCGCAGCATGGGGGATGTAGCACGATGGGGGGTGCGCAGCATGGGGGATGTAGCACGATGGGGGGTGCGCAGCATGGGGGATGGAGCATGATGGGGAGTGCGCAGCATGGAGGATGGAGCACGATGGGGAGTGCGCAGCATGGAGGATGGAGCACGATGGGGAGTGCGCAGCATGGGGGATGGAGCACGATGGGGGGTGCGCAGCATGGGGGATGGAGCACGATGGGGAATGCGCAGCATAGGGGATGGGGCATGATGGGGGGTGCGCAGCATGGGGGATGGAGTACGATGGGAGGTGCACACCTCCCCCCAACACACACACACACACACACACACACACACACAGGGAACCACAAACACCACCATACACAGACACCCACACACACAGACAACGCTGCACACACACAACACCCAACACACAAACACCGCGGCATACATAAATATACGCACATACCGCACAACACACACATTGCACAAAACATACCTCCCCGCAAAACACACCACACCCACACAAACCGCGCAACACACACAACGCGACAGACACACAGCGCTCCACAAACAACGCAACACACATACAACACCGCTCTCACCCCCCCGCCACACCCAGACAACACCCAGAACATGTACAGCGCCCTACTTGGTAACACTTGGTACACTTGGTAACTACACACAACAACATCTATCTCTATATATATATATATATCTATAACAAAAATCATACATGAACTACACAATACGTAAATTCTAGAATACCCGATGCGTAGAATCGGGCCACCTTCTAGTTCACTATAAGGACACACAGCTAACAGACTGGTTACAGTCAGACACGCTGTCACACAGGCTGGGGGCATATTGACTGCAACCAGCACAGACAACATGACTGCTAGTAGGCAAGGGAAGCAGCGAATATGTATGAAGGATAATGAGCGGCCCCGGAAATTTCATTACAGCCGCATGGAGAGCGATAAGTATAACGTGCCTGCTCTAATCCCCCTATCCCTTCTACCACCATTTTAAAGCGCCAGATTCTGGTCCCCATAGACTTATATGGGGACTGACGTACAGCCAGATAGTCAGAATCAATTCTGGGCAAGATCCAGGAGGGTTTTTTTAAACTCGATTGGACCTGACAACCCCAGGTAACCACCCATCACTAGTTACAGGTGATCAGTGGTGAGAGGAGGCGGGGCACTGTGAGGAGGAGGTGGGGCACTGTGAGGAGGAGGAGGAGGAGGTGGGGCACTGTGAGGAGGAGGAGGAGGTGGGGCACTGTGAGGAGGAGGAGGAGGTGGGGCACTGTGAGGAGGAGGAGGAGGTGAGGCACTGTGAGGAGGAGGTGGGGCACTGTGAGGAGGAGGAGGAGGTGGGGCACTGTGAGGAGGAGGTGGGGCACTGTGAGGAGGAGGAGGAGGTGGGGCACTGTGAGGAGGAGGTGGGGCACTGTGAGGAGGAGGAGGAGGAGGAGGAGGTGGGGCACTGTGAGGAGGAGGAGGAGGTGGGGCACTGTGAGGAGGAGGAGGAGGTGGGGCACTGTGAGGAGGAGGAGGAGGTGGGGCACTGTGAGGAGGAGGAGGAGGTGAGGCACTGTGAGGAGGAGGAGGAGGTGAGGCACTGTGAGGAGGAGGAGGTGGTGGGGCACTGTGAGGAGGAGGTGGGGGCACTGTGAGGAGGAGGAGGAGGAGGTGGGGCACTGTGAGGAGGAGGAGGAGGTGAGGCACTGTGAGGAGGAGGAGGAGGTGGGGCACTGTGAGGAGGAGGTGGGGCACTGTGAGGAGGAGGAGGAGGAGGTGGGGCACTGTGAGGAGGAGGAGGAGGAGGAGGAGGAGGCGGGGCACTGTGAGGAGGAGGAGGAGGTGAGGCACTGTGAGGAGGAGGAGGAGGTGTGGCACTGTGAGGAGGAGGTGGGGCACTGTGAGGAGGAGGAGGTGGGGCACTGTGAGGAGGAGGAGGAGGAAGCGGTGCACTGTGAGGAGGAGGAGGAGGTGGGGCACTGTGAGGAGGAGGAGGAGGTGAGGCACTGTGAGGAGGAGGTGGGGCACTGTGAGGAGGAGGAGGAGGTGGGGCACTGTGAGGAGGAGGAGGAGGTGGGGCACTGTGAGGAGGAGGAGAAGGTGGGGCACTGTGAGGAGGAGGAGGTGGTGGGGCACTGTGATGAGGAGGAGGAGGAGGAGGAGGAGGTGGGGCACTGTGAGGAGGAGGTGGGGCACTGTGAGGAGGAGGAGGTGGGGCACTGTGAGGAGGAGGAGGAGGCGGGGCACTGTGAGGAGGAGGAGGAGGCGGGGCACTGTGAGGAGGAGGAGGCGGGGCACTGTGAGGAGGAGGAGGTGGGGCACTGTGAGGAGGAGGAGGAGGTGGGGCACTGTGAGGAGGAGGAGGAGGTGGGGCACTGTGAGGAAGAGGAGGAGGCGGGGCACTGTGAGGAAGAGGAGGAGGCGGGGCACTGTGAGGAAGAGGAGGAGGCGGGGCACTGTGAGGAGGAGGAGGAGGCGGGGCACTGTGAGGAGGAGGAGGAGGTGGGGCACTGTGAGGAGGAGGAGGAAGTGGGGCACTGTGAGGAGGAGGAGGTGGGGCACTGTGAGGAGGAGGAGGAGGAGGTGGGGCACTGTGAGGAGGAGGAGGTGGGGCACTGTGAGGAGGAGGAGGTGGGGCACTGTGAGGAGGAGGTGGGGCACTGTGAGGAGGAGGAGGAGGTGGGGCATTGTGAGGAGGAGGTGGGGCACTGAGGAGGAGGTGGGGCACTGTGAGGAGGAGGCGGGGCACTGTGAGGAGGAGGAGGCGGGGCACTGGGAGGAGGCGGGGCACTGGGAGGAAGAGGTGCTGTGGCAAAAGGCTGGACTCTGAGGGAGAAGGTGGGGACTTTGAGGAAGCAGGGCACTTGTGGAGGAGGCGGGGCTCTTGTGGAGGAGGCGGGGCACTTGAGAAGGCGGGGCACTTGTGGAGGAGACGGGGCACTTGTGGAGGAGGCGGGGCACTTGTGGAGGAAGTGTGGCACTTGAGGAGGAGGAGGAGCTGTGGCAAAATTCTGGCCTCTGGGAGAAGGCGGGGACTGTGGAGGAGGCGGGGCTCTGCAGGACCTCGGTAGGAGGAGTTGGGCTCGGTGAGTGGAGGGGGCTTAGTACGAGGAGGCGGAGCACTGGGGCCTGTCACGTGACATGGTAGAACACAGCACATACGGGCATCTGGCAGATGTCGTACCTTGCCATCTCGGTCACACGGCAGGTCCAGCCCCTCCTGCTCGGCCACGGTGGAGGCGGCTTCCTCTTCGTCCTCCTCCTGCTCCGCAGTCTCCGGTGGAGGCCGGTAGTCCGCGTAGGGGTTATTAAACGAGCGCTCCTCCATCTCCGCCTCCCCGCCGAACTGCATCTTCAGTCGCTTAGACATGCCCTCTCCCATCTCCCCAACGGAGAGCCGGCAGGGACAAAACACCCAGCCAATTACTGCAACGCGTCCCGGCTGAGCTGAGCGCTGCTGTCACCACACACCGCTGTGCTCACACCAGGAGGGCACGGTGCCACATGGAAAGGCTGGCATCTATGCTGAGCCCTGCCGCACACATGTCACTGTATGAGCTGTGTGCAGGGATGGAACAGCTGCTCTTATATCGTGCTATGATACTGTGACAATCATGACAGGTGCATGACAAGGTGAAGGCAGTGTTGCATTGTGGTGACAAAGCACGAATCTCACACCGCACCGATGAGCAGCCAGTACACAGCAGGCTCCATCATGGGCTCCTATACCCAGCGATCAGCCCCATGCCAGGGGCACAGCACAAGTGGCAGATATTGCACAATCCGGATCAATCCAGCCAGAAAAGTTCTCCATGGTCAGACGCATCCAGCAATGTGGACCCCACAGATCGCCATATCCTCAGTGCAGGGAGCCCCGATATCCAGAGAAGTCAGTGCACAGGAGACAATGCCAGGCAGTGGCTGCAGCCTTCATTCATGAACCCAGCAGGGCAGCCTGCAGACACTTTTCCCTGTCATCCACTCAGTGCCTTTGTCTGTGGAGGGGCTGTAGAATTTGTGTTCCCTCCCTGTGATCCACAGATGAATAAGTGGGTAGGACAGGCTCAGGGGAGGAGGGCTGCAGCCACACATTGTGCACAACTGTCAACCATGGCAGCATCCTCTGCCCTTGGAACGCCTCTGAGTTGCTGCTTACACCCTTTATCTTTCTAATTCTGGGTGGGCTGTGATCTCCCAGTACAATGATGGGATTACAGCCGCGTACCCTATAGAAAGGGCTCACAGCAGGCGTACCCTATAGAAAGGGCTCACAGCAGGCGTACCCTATAGAAAGTGCTCACAGCCGGCGTACCCTATAGAAAGGGCTCACAGCCGGCGTACCCTGTAGAAAGGGCTCACAGACGCGTACCCTATAGAAAGGGCTCACAGCCGGCGTACCCTATAGAAAGGGCTCACAGCCGGCGTACCCCATAGAAGGCTCACAGCCGCGTACCCTATAGAAAGGGCTCACAGCAGGCGTACCCTATAGAAAGTGCTCACAGCCGGCGTACCCTATAGAAAGTGCTCACAGCCGGCGTACCCTATAGAAAGGGCTCACAGCCGGCGTACCCTATAGAAAGGGCTCACAGCCGGCGTACCCTATAGAAAGGGCTCACAGCCGGCGTACCCTATAGAAAGGGCTTACAGCCGGCGTACCCTATAGAAAGGGCTCAACCGGCGGAGCGAGGCGCAATAGACAATAAAGACGTGACGATAGGACACGTCCTTAAGATATGGCCTCAAGACGATGTCCTCTCCTGACAATTAGATGGATCAGTTCTTTAACCAGTTGAGGACCAGGCCATTTACCTCTCTTCCTGACCAGGCATATTTTTGTGTTTTTCATGCACACTGTTTAAAGAGCAGTCATTATTTTTTTTATCTTGTTCAGAGTTTGGGCAATTTCATTGGGAAAATAAAAGGAAATAAATGTCTGTAGCTTATTTTTTTTATGACCACAAATTACTATTAAAATACATTTAAAAATATGTTCACATTTCTGTAAGAATTATGTTTATATATCGGACGCAATTTTTTTTCAACAGGGTAGGGCTAGTAACAAACATGCTGTGTTGCTTACACCAGTTTGTACTCCAGTATCTGCCATACCCGCTACTGCCCCTATCCATACCAGCTGTACCAGCCATACCTGCTGCACCTATCTGTATCTGCCGTACCTACTCCTCTACCCATCTATACCAGCTGTATCTGCCATACCTGTGCTGCATCTATCCGTACCTGCCATACCTGCTGTTGCACCCATCCATAACAGCTGTATCTGCCATACCCGCTTCTTCCCCTATACGTACCTGCCATACCTGTTGCTGCACCTATCTGTGTAGCTGAATCTGCCATACCTGCTGCACCTATTTGTACCTGAGATACCTGATGCTGCATTTATCCGTACCAGCTGCACCTTCTGTACCTGCTGCCGCACCCATCTACACCAGCCATACCCGCTGCTGCATCCATCCATATCGGCTGTGCCTGCCATATCAGCCGTCCCAACTGCATATGCCTTATCTCAGACTGTAAAGGCTGCTTTACACGGTACGACCGATTGTGCGATTTCACAATCGATCGTACCCGCCCCCGGCCTTTTTGCGTCACAGGCAAATCGCTGCCTGTGTCGCACAAAGTTAGTAATCCCCGTCACACATACTTACCTCTCGTGCGACCTCACTGTGGGCGGCGAACGTCCACTTCCTGGAGTGGGAGGGACGTTCGGCGTCACAGCGACGTCACACGGCCGCCGGCCAATAGAAGCGGAGGGGCGGAGATGAGCGGGACGTAAACATCCCGCCCACCTCCTTCCTTCCACATAGAGCCGGCAGCGGCCGCGGGAGGCAGGTGAGCTGCTCATCGTTCCCGTGGTGACACACGGAGCGGCGTGTGCTACCACGGAAACGATGGTCAACTAAATCAAACGATATTATGGAACCTAGCGAGCAGTACCCGACTCACGATTTGTGAGCGATACTGCGTCGCTAGGAGGTGTCACACAGGCCGGCATCGCCAGCGATGCCGGATGTGCGTCACAAAAACCGTGACCCCGACGATCTATCGCACGATAGATTGTCTGGTGTAAAGCAGCCTTTAGTGTCCATACCTCTAGAGCCAGCCCCTTAGATGTACCGTGTGCTGCGGCCCAGTGGGTCCATTCTTGCTTGCACCCGCGAGTACTATTAATTGCCCAGGCCATGGATCCCACTGGCTCCAGTGTGCTGTTCTGCTAACCGGCTTGCAGCAAGAGATGGTCCAGCAGTGAGAACAACAGGACTGGATTCTGACCCATCTGCTGTCACTGGATACTCATCTGCACACCTTGACTCAAGGGTCTCAGTCTGTCTCAGTTCTGATTGTAGTCCCTACTCCGGCAGCAATTCCGGCTCCAAGAACTGGCCCTTGTTTGTCTACTCCTCCGTGGTTTGACGGCGATTCCCAACAATGCAGGGGGATTCATAAATCAGTGCTCCTTGCACTTTGAACTTTTGTCCCATCAGCTCATCTTAGACCAGATCAAAGTGGCCTTCATTATGTTGCACCTGACCGTTGGGGCTTGATTAGATCAATCCATTATGGGAGAGGAGTGATCCTTTCATCCTTAACCTGCAGACCTTCATAGAGGTGTTCTGTAAGGTATTCGACGAGCTGGGTATAGTTTCCTCAGCATCATCCTTGCTCGTTAGACTCTGCCAGGGGAATTTCACCATAGGCCAGTATGCTGTTATCACACCCTGTACTCCGAACTGGGCTGGAACAATGAGGCACTGGTGGCTGCATTCTGGTAAGAACTTTCCAGAAGGATCAAAGACGAACTGGTTAGCTGTGATGTGCCTTCTTCCCAGGGTGGCATGGTGGCTCAGTGGTTAGCACTGTAGCCTTGCAGTGCTGGGGTTCTGGGTTCAAATCCTACCAAGGACAAACATCTGCAAGGAGTTTGTATGTTCTCCCTGTGTTTGCGTGGGTTTTCTCCGGGTACTCCAGCTTCCTCCCACACTCCAAAGACATACAGTTAGGGAATCTAGATTGTGAGCCCCAATGGGACAGTGTTGTCAATGTATGTAAAGCACTGTGGAATTAATAGCGCTATATAAATGAATAAATATTATTATTATTATATATATTATTCCCTGGCCTGGACGAAATGGTATCTCTAGCTATCTGCATCGATTTCAGATTCCAACTATCCAGAGAGATGAACCGAGAGGATTTTGTTGCGCCTGGTTCGATTGTTCATTACAGACACCCATTATGGCGCAAGCTGCATTTCTCGATACTCTCCCAGAGCCCATGGAGGTGGATCAGGTGCATCCGGCAAAGAGCCAATGAGAGCTCCGTTGCATTGGAGAGGGGTGCTTCTACTGCGGAAGTCCTACTCACCTGATCTGTTTCTCTCATAGAAAGCCAGGAAACGTTCAAGCCTAGGATCTGTAGGAGAGGCTACCGTAGGGAAGAGAAAGTCCTCTTCATCCTTATCGATATCTGTGTCAGTATCTACACTGGGTGCAGAATTATTAGGCAAATGAGTATTTTGATCACATCATACTTTTTATACATGTTGTCCTACTCCAAGCTGTATAGGCTTGAGAGCCAACTACCAATTAAGTAAATTAGGTGATGTGCATCTCTGTAATGAGGAGGGGTGTGGTGTAATGACATCAACACCCTATATTTTGATGTGCTTAATTATTAGGCAACTTCCTTTCCTTTGGCAAAATGGGTCAGAAGATAGACTTGACAGGCTCTGAAAAGTCCAAAATTGTGAGATGTCTTGCAGAGGGATGCAGCAGTCTTGAAATTGCCAAACTTTTGAAGCATGATTACCGAAATCAACCGTTTCATGGCAAATAGCCAACAGGGTCGCAAGAAGCGTGTTGGGCAAAAAAGGTGCAAAATAACTGCCCATGAATTGAGGAAAATCAAGCGTGAAGCTGCAAGATGCCATTTGCCACCAGTTTGGCCATATTTCAGAGCTGCAACGTTACTGGAGTATCAAAAAGCACAAGGTGTGCCATAATCAGGGACATGGCCAAGGTAAGGAAGGCTGAAAAACGACCACCTTTGAGCAAGAAACATCAGATAAAATGTCAAGACTGGGCCAACAAATATCTTAAGACTGATTTTTCAAAGGTTTTATGGACTGATGAAATGAGAGTGACTCTTGATGGGCCAGATGGATGGGCCAGAGGCTGGATCAGTAAAGGGTAGAGAGCTCCACTCAGAAGCCAGCAAGGTGGAAGTGGGGTACTGGTATGGGCTGGTATCACCAAAGATGAACTTATGGGACCTTTTCGGGTTGAGGATGGAGTGAAGCTCAACTCCCAGACCTACTGCCAGTTTCTGGAAGACAACTTCAAGCAGTGGTACAGGAAGAAGTCGAATCATTCAAGAAAAACATGATTTTCATGCAGGACAATACTCCATCACATGCATCCAACTACTCCACAGCGTGGCTGGCCAGTAAAGGTCTAAAAGATGAAATAATAATGACATGGCCCCCTTCTTCACCTGATCTAAACCCCATAGATAACCTGTGGTCCCTCATAAAATGTGAGATTTACAGGGAGAGAAAACAGTACACCTCTCGGAACAGTGTCTGGGAGGCTGTGGTGGCTGCTGCACGCAGTGTTGATCGTAAACAGATCAAGCAACTGACAGAATCTATGGATGTTAGGCTGTTGAGTGTCATCATAAAGAAAGGTGGCTATATTGATCACTAATTTTTTTGGGTTTTGTTTTTGCCTGTCAGAAATGTTTATTTATAAATTTTGTGCAGTTATATTGGTTTACCCTGTGAAAATAAACCAGTGAGATGGGAATATATTTGGTTTTTAATAAGTTGCCTAATAAGTCTGCACAGTAATAGTTACCTGCACAAACAGATATCCTCCTAAGATAGCCAAACCTAAAATCCCCACTCCAACTCCAAAAATATTAAGCTTTGATATTTATGAGTCTTTTGGGTTGATTGAGAACATAGTTGTTGATCAATAATAAAAAAAAATCCTCCAAAATACAACTTGCCTAATAATTCTGCACACAGTGTAGTGGCAACATCTAATTCAATGATTCAGTCTTTCTGGACCCTGGTTATGCCGGGAACTTCATACCGTTATGCAGGGCCGGACTAGGACTAAAATTCAGGCCTGGCATTTTGGGGTGCACAGGCCCACTTTTCGCGTGGTGAAAGTGTAATATCTTTGTGCACTTGTAGATTGTGTAAAGGCCGCTTTACACGCTGCAACATCACTCAAGCGATCTCGTTGGGGTCACGGAATTTGTGACGCACATCCGGCCGCTTTAGCGATGTTGTTGCGTTGTTGACACCTATGAGCGATTTTGAATTGTCGCAAAAACGTTCAAAATCGCTCATCGGTGACATGCCCCCCTATTCTCGATTATCGCTGCTGCTGCGTGTACGATGTAGTTCGTCGCTCCTACGGCAGCACACATCGCTATGTGTGACACCGCAGGAACAAGGAACCTCACCTTACCTGCGGCCGCCCGCAATGAGGAAGGAAGGAGGTGGGCGGGATGTTACGTCCCACTCATCTCTGCCCCTCCGCTTCTATTGGGCGGCGGTTAAGTGACGTCGCTATGACGTCACTGTGACGCTGAACGAACAGCCCCCTTAGAAAAGAGGCGTTTCGCCGGTCACAGCGACGTCGGTAGGCAGGTAAGTAGTGTGACGGATCCGTGCGATTTTGTGCGCCACGGGCAGCGATTTGCCTGTGTCGCTCAACCGATGGGGGCGGGTACGCACGCTAGCGATATCGGTACCAATATCGCAGCGTGTAAAGCAGCCTTAACATGACCATATAACATGTAGTCACGGCTGTGTCCAGTATTACAGCTCAGGCCTATTTATTGCTCTTAGTAGCAGGACCTGGTGAAGCTGCTATTTTCCTACAGAAAAACAAAAAAACAAAAAAGTGAGCTGGAGTATGAGATGATACACATGGAGCTTGTGAGCTCATGTTCACACTGGCCATAAGACAAAGAGAAACCAAGGAAAAAACCTTCCGTTCCATCGCCGGCCTCCTGGCTCTTGTAGTTCGCCAGCTCCAGCAAACTGACCACTTCCTGTGCAAAACCTCAGTCAGAGCTGTCACCACCCACCCCAGTGTCCAGCCCCACCCCAGTGTCCAGCCCCACCCCAGTGTCCAGCCCAACCCTCTGCCCGCCCCCTGCACACACAGTCCCTGTCAGTATTCTTCCCCAGCACCTGACCTGGTATCACTACAGCATTGCAAATAACAGCCCCACATCAGGCTCTGCACCGCACACGTATGTTCTGCACCGCACACATATGGCTCTGCACCGCACACGTATGTTCTGCACCGCACACATATGGCTCTGTACCGCACACGCACACATATGGCTCTGTACCGCACACATATGGCTCTGTACCGCACACACACACATATGGCTCTGTACCGCACATGCACACATATGGCTCTGTACCGCACACATATGGCTCTGTACCGCATACTCACACATATGGCTCTGCACATCACACGCACACATATGGCTCTGTACCACAGACGCACACATATGGCTCTGCACAGCACACGCACACATATGGTTCTGCACCGCACACGTGTAAGGGGTGGGCAGACCCCTTACAAGGAGGTGCAGTTTCCCCCTGAAGATACCTCACTCTGGGGTAGTTACTGTTGATTTTATTAATAAACATGTTTTTACTGTGCAGTGGGTTTTCCCCTAGAGCCCGGGTAGGACGGCTGTCCCCATAGAAACAGGGCAGGAGAGAGGAGGAGCCGGCAGCTTAGAGAGAGAAGTGTGTGTGTGTTGAAGTCAGTTGATTCCGGGACGGGGGCGAAGGAACAGCCAGGGGCAGAGTGTGGAGCTGAGTGGGCAGAAAGAAAGAAAGAAAGAAGGGAAGAAGAGAAGAAGTGTCCTCAAGGGTGAAGCAGAATTGGTGTGGGTCCAGTCTGTGTTAGCCGGAGTGGGAGCCTAGGTGAAGTGGAGTAGCCGGGCACATCCCCACTAGAGGAGACAACAAGGAAAGATTTCCCCGGACAGGAATTGTGACCGTGCGCTACAAAATCCGTGCATTGAGCTGTCTGTGAAACTCTGTGCAATAAAGATGTCATCTGGTTTATCTGATCTCTGCCTGAAGAGTCTTCCTGTGGCTGAAAGTATGCTCTTTTACACCACACTCTGCCCCACAGAACAATCCCCTGTCCCAGTAGTGACGGCGGAGCCGGGGGTTGGCCTGAGAGAAAAAGGGGCCACGACTACAAGCCCCGAGGCACCCCCGGCACCCCGTTACAAGTGGCATAGTCAGCAGGATACGGATTATCTGCAGGGGGTCCCGATCCAAGAAGATGGAGACAAAGTGGTGCCTAAGGCGTTGGACCAGGCACAAGACGGCGGTAAGATGGCCTCCGTCTTCACGAGTACAGCGAGCGCGCGAAGAATTGGCGCCAAACGAAAGACCCTGAGTTGGCCGGCGAAGAAAAAGAAGTACAGAGTACGCTGTCCAAAGAGGGGAGGTGCTGGCCCTAAGATGTTACTGAAAACATGTGGAGAGGGTGGCAGTACAGAGAAAAAGAAGAGTCGCCTATGCTGGGTCGATTTAATGTGTGAGACTGGGGGTGGAGCGTATACAAGAGCGGGAAAAGAAGGCCCGCCTCCACCTTCCCCAGCATCTCCACCGTCCCCGGCGCCATTACAGGAAGGTCTGCAAGAGATCGGATGGGAAGAGTGTCAGTACCGGAGACGTACACAGCAGAGACCGGTGCTGGCTGAGATTTCCCGGCCGAGAAACACGCTGGCGGTGTCGCCAGAAGTCATGACAGAACTGAGTGCTGACCCAGACAAGGGGACACCGGCGGTGTTAGCGATCCACCAGAGTATGGTCACACACCCGGTGATCGTCGTGGGTAGTCCCCGTCCATCCCGTTCAGCGACCCCGTCACCCCCGTCGGGGGTTGAAGAGGCAAAACCGGAGACAGAGGCGCCAGAACCACCAGTCAACTACGAACCGTTCCGGAGGCTGCGCCGCTTGCCAGGTCAGTCCCTTTCCGATTATGTGAGGGCTCAGCGGGCCGAATGGCAGCGCGCTTACCATCCCGAGTGACCCGTAACGACCGGAGGTGATGGACATGTTCGTGTTGAAGACCGGTGTTGTTAAAGAGCCGGAAAAGTTCCACAGTTTGCAACCATGTTTAAGTTACCGAGCCCGGAAGGAGCCTGATGCTGGACTGAGCCAGGGGCTCCCTCCGTGATGTTAAGGAAGACTTTATTGTTTGTCCTCCTATCTACTAAGACCGGGAGTGCTGTAAAAGCCTCCGGGCACACTGCCTACAAAGACCGGGAGCTCCCAGGAGGGACTCCGGGCGCAGAACTTGGGCGCTCAGTGGTTGACTTTGTTTATGAAGGTTTTAAAGTTTTATCCAAAGTTTGCCTTGCTGCTAAATTGTGTTTTACAGGTTCGAGCCTTGCCGGGAGGCTTAGGCTTAAAGAGGGAAGGAATGTAAGGGGTGGGCAGACCCCTTACAAGGAGGTGCAGTTTCCCCCTGAAGATACCTCACTCTGGGGTAGTTACTGTTGATGTTATTAATAAACATGTTTTTACTGTGCAGTGGGTTTTCCCCTAGAGCCCGGGTGGGACGGCTGTCCCCATAGAAACAGGGCAGGAGAGAGGAGGAGCCGGCAGCTTAGAGAGAGAAGTGTGTGTGTGTTGAAGTCAGTTGATTCCGGGACCGGGGAGAAAGAACAGCCAGGGGCAGAGTGTGGAGCTGAGTGGGCAGAAAGAAAGAAAGAAGGGAAGAAGAGAAGAAGTGTCCTCAAGGGTGAAGCAGAATTGGTGTGGGTCCAGTCTGTGTTAGCCGGAGTGGGAGCCTAGGTGAAGTGGAGTAGCCGGGCACATCCCCACTAGAGGAGACAACAAGGAAAGATTTCCCCGGACAGGAATTGTGACCGTGCGCTACAAAATCCGTGCATTGAGCTGTCTGTGAAACTCTGTGCAATAAAGATGTCGTCTGGTTTATCTGATCCCTGCCTGAAGAGTCTTCCTGCGGCTGAAAGTATGCTCTTTTACACCACACTCTGCCCCACAGAACAATCCCCTGTCCCAGTAGTGACGGCGGAGCCGGGGGTTGGCCTGAGAGAAAAAGGGGCCACGACTACAAGCCCCGAGGCACCCCCGGCACCCCGTTACACACGCACACATATGGCTCTGTACCTCACACGCACACATATGGCTCTGCACCGCACACGCACACATATGGCTCTGCACACGCACACACATGGCTCTGCACCGTACACGCACACACATGGCTCTGCACACGCACACATATGGCTCTGCACCTCACACGCACACATATGGCTCTGCATACGCACACATATGGCTCTGTAATCCCCCCCATCCCCATCGGGAACACATGTGGAATACATACTCACCTGTCCTCAGTCCCCGCCGCTCCTGCACGTTCGCGCGCTGTCTGTGCTCTCTTCAGCACAGTAGTGACGTCACCGCTGTGCTGTAGAGAGCACAGACAGCCGGAGGGACCGTGATGAGAAGCAGCGCTGCGCTGCTTCTCATCAGCACTTTCAAATGAACCGGCATCGGTGATCTGTGATGCCGGTACATTTGAATGTGCGATCCTGGGCAGGGGGCCCGGTGCTGGAGCTGACACCACGGCAGCTGCCGCCAGGCCTCGCCCCCAGGTCACGGACCCCACAGCAGTGCAGGGGGAGGTTACTGCAAAGTAACAGAGGTGCGGGGGAATGTGTGGGAGGGTGCAGGGAAGGGGGCGGGGACTCCTCGTACTGTACAGCCCAGCAGGGAGGCGACATGCTGTTTCCACATTTGCATGTCAACATGGCCCTGCCCATGTTGACATGAAATGACTGGAAGCAGCAAAATCGCGGCAGGAGCGGTCACATGACCGCTCTGAGTCGGGGAGAGGGGCTGACAGCAGGGCAGGTAAGTGGTCTCTATCTACTTACCTGCCCCAATGTAGCCCAATAGGGAAAAAAAAAAAAAAATGTCAAAGAAGCCGGATAACCCCTTTAACTAAGGTTCCACTGTATAGACCAGACCTGGGCAAGGGGCGGCCCGCGGGCCACATCCGGCCCGCCTACTCTCTGTGACCGGCCCGCCTGGCTCAGGGCGTCCTTGCTGGCCGGTCACTGATGAGAGCAATCTGACCTGTTGTCCGGAGCTCCAGGCTCCGGGAGGCGCGTGGTCAGATTGCCCTCATCAGTGCCCGGGCAAATGCCGGGGCCCTGGAGAGCTGGGGGGGCCCACTCGGCCTCGTCAGTTCTGGTGACCCTTGGCCGGGGCCCACTCGCCTTAGTTCTGCTGCCCCCGGGCCGAGTTCCGGGGACCGCAGTCCTCGGCAGGAATCTGCAGCGCCGTCCCTTTAAGGAGCAAAGACTTCCTGGTTGAACTTAATCTGTGGGCGGAGCTACCGGCCGGCATCCTGCTCATCCCACAGATGAGAGTTGTAGTGCCAGCCAGCGACCCCCAGCACAGTGCTTCTTTCCGGCTCTGTGTGGGCCCCCTCTCCACCGTGACCTGAGCGGTATGTGCCCTCACCACCCCCCAATTTATGGGCCCTGGTGAGCTGTATGGGCTCTTCTCCCCCCCCCCTAGGTGTATTCCCTGCAACCCCCCACCCCTCCCCGGTGCCGTATGTGCTGGGCCCCAGAGCCGCGTGTGTGTCTGTCTGTATGTATATATGTAGCAGAGCTATGTGTGTATGTATGTATATATGTAGCAGAGCTATGTGTGTATGTATGTAGCAGAGCTATGTGTGTATGTATGTAGCAGAGCTATGTGTGTATGTAGCAGAGCAATGTGTATGTATGGATATATGTAGCAGAGCTATGTGTGTCTGTATGTAGCAGAGCTATGTGTGTCTGTATGTAGCAGAGCTATGTGTGTCTGTATGTAGCAGAGCTATGTGTGTCTGTATGTAGCAGAGCTATGTATGTAGCAGAGCTATGTGTGTCTGTATGTAGCAAAGCTATGTATGTAGCAGAGCTATGTGTGTATGTATGTAGCAGAGCTATGTGTGTATGTATGTAGCAGAGCTATGTGTGTATGTATGTAGCAGAGCTATGTGTGTATGTATGTAGCAGAGCTATGTATGTATATAGCAGAGCTATGTGTGTCTGTAGCAGAGCTATGTGTGTCTGTAGCAGAGCTGTGTGTCTGTATGTATGCAGCAGAGCTGTGTGTCTGTATGCATGTATAATGTGTATCTATGTATGTCAGTGTATATGGCTGTATAGATGTGTCCGTTCTATATGTATTTTTGTGAGTTTGTCTTTAAATACGTATGTAAGTGTACGTATGTGTGTCTGCGTGTTGATGGGGCCCACTGGGACTCTTCCGCCCGGGGCCCACAAAAACCTGGAGCCGGCCCTGACCCTCATCACACGCTGCGTGTCGGGTAGGAAACAGAGGACAGATCCTGAAGCTCCGCACAGTGTAGGCAGCGGAACGCAGGAATCTCTCCTCTGTTCCTTGCCCGACACTTTTCTCTGTGACACACGCGCGCCCTGATATCGTCAGTACGGCGCGCGTGTGTCATTTGAAAAGTTCCCGCCCGGCAGGAGAAGCTGCAGAGGCGGGGGCCGTATGGAGAGAGGCAGCGGCGGGGGCTCCTAGGAATACAGCGTCGGCGCAGCCTGGCCATGTGAAGGAGAAGCAGCTCAGCGGGGGGCTCGTACGGAGGTGTCTGAGGACGGGAACGATAAGAAGAGAGGTGAGTGGTTACTAGTAACCTGCGGGGACAATAGGGGCGGGCAGGCGGGGGGCTGGGGGAGAGGGGTAACTTTTGACAAATATTTGGGGTGTAGTGGTTTAGTATATGGGAATGTAGTTTTACAGGTGTGGTATATGGGGGGGTGTAGTGGTGTAGTTTTATAGGTGTGCAGTGGTGTAGTATAATACAGGTGTATATAGGAGTGTAGTATAATACTACACCCCTATATACACCTGTATTATACTACACCACTACACCCCTATATACACCTGTAATATACTACACCCCTATATACACCTGTATTATACTACACCCCTATATACACCTGTATTATACTACACCACTACACCCCTGTATACACCTGTATTATACTACACCCCTATATACACCTGTATTATACTACACCCCTATATACACCTGTATTATACTACACCACTACACCCCTATATATACCTGTATTATACAGGTGTATATAGGGGTGTAGTATAATACAGGTGTATATAGGGGTGTAGTGGTGTTGTATATTACAGGTGTATATAAGGGTGTAGTGGTGTAGTATATTACAGGTGTATATGGGGTGTAGTGGTGTAGTATATTACAGGTGTAGTGGTGTAGTATAATACAGGTGTTTATAGGGGTGTAGTGGTGTAGTATAATACAGGTGTAGTATATAGGAGTGTAGTATAATACAAGTGTAGTATATAGGGGTGTAGTGATGTAGCATAATACAAGTGTAGTATATAGGGGTGTAGTGATGTAGTATAATACAAGTGTAGTATATAGGGGTGTAGTGATGTAGTATAATACAAGTGTAGTATATAGGGGTGTAGTGATGTAGTATAATACAAGTGTAGTATATAGGGGTGTAGTGATGTAGTATAATACAAGTGTAGTATATAGGGGTGTAGTGATGTAGTATAATACAAGTGTAGTATATAGGGGTGTAGTGATGTAGGTTATCACAGGTGTAGTATATAGTGATGTGCTGCAGTTTATTACAGGTGTAGTATATAGTGATGTAGCATATTACAGGTGTATATAGGGGTGTAGTGATGTAATATATAGTGGTATAGTATATAGAGGTGTAGTTTTACAGGTGTAGTGTATACTGATGTATATTACAGGTGTAGTATGTGGTGGGTGTAGTGATGTAGTATATGGGGATTGTGTGTGTATGTATACATTGTGTGTATGTGTATATATATTATACACGCACAGTATATATGCGTGTTTGTGTGTGTGTATATATATATATATATATATATATATATGTAGAACCGAGTTAATTATATTAGTCCGGCCCTCTAAAACCATCCCAATTTCTCATGCGGCCCCATGGGAAAATGAATTGCCCACCCCTGGTATAGACTTATTGGGCTGACATCTAGTGGTCACTAATGTAATGACACTTTTTTTATTTCTTTTTACTAAACCCATATCTTTGTAGAGAATATATTTCTTCAATAAATTTGCAACTTTAACTCTGTAATTGCCTTTGTTGTGCAGAAACTGAATTTTAATCAAATGTGCTAATTAGCATACTTGTTTCTCCCTTGGCAGGGCCAAGAGACTCAGTGCACCACTTTGTCCAATGGTTTTGCATTGCCCTGTCTCAGTCAATGAATGACAGCACTAGCCTGAGCTTTCTCTGCAAACATTGCTCCCTTCATTCAAGCCAGTGCTGTCAATCACCAGTGAGGTAAGTGGGGACATGTTAATCCAGTGGGTGGACCAGTGCACTGAGCCTCCTGACACACACCAGATGCACTGATCACTCTAATTACCATATTTAATTACAGTTCAGTTTCTACAAAATTGATGCAACAATTATAAAGGTGCACATTTTTATGGGGGCTATAGTAAACAAAAAAATGCATCAATTTGAGCAGATACCCTATAATAGGTAAATAAGTAAACAGTAATAGTACATGTAAATAACATAGGGCACTTAGTTAATATTTTAATTAAAAAAAGCATTAAAACAACTTTTCAGGCACTTGTCTATGGACAATTATATAGATTAATTCCTAGCTCAGAAAGGAGAACAACGCCTCTGTTTCTACAAAGTACAAAAAAATACAGCAAAAATAAAGAAATGAGTTGGTGTATGTACAATGTGTAAGCACATGTTGACACTGTGAACATTTCACAGACAAAACCCAAGAAAAAAAACTATTTTTTTTATTTTTGTTTCTTCAGTTTATATCTCTGAAATGGCCGCAGGGTGAATGTGCTATTATGCATTGCATGTAATAAAACTTATGCTTCAGCTCATTTCTTTGGTTTTTCTGATTTATCATCTGTGGGGTTTTTTAATATTTTACTTTTATGGCTTGTGACAAACCCGATTTGGCGGGTCCAACTGGGTATAAAAAAAAAAACCCCGTTCCAGTCCGGAATTGATCCAGTGCTTTAAAATGGTGGTAGAAGGGATATATGGATTGGAGCAAGTGCATTATATTTACCAATCTCCTATGTGGCTGTCATGTTACTTCCAGGGCCACTCATTATCCTTCATGCATATGCACTGCTTCCCCCTCCCACCGGCAGTCCCGGTGACTCTGGTTGGTTGTAGTCAGATGAGCCGTCAGCATGTGTGACAGCGTATCTGACTGCTTTCAATCAGAGGCGCTGTGTGTGCACCTATAGTGTAAAAATAAATAAATAAAACTGGCGACACCCACCACAGATAAAGCATATGGCTGCAGCCCCCAGCCATGTGCTTACCTTGGTTGTGTATCAAATAAGAGGGACTTTGCCATGGTAAAGCTGACAGCTGTTGGCTGGTATTCTTAGGCTGGGGAAGCCCATGATTATTGCACCCCCAGCCTAAAAATAGCAGCCTGCAGCCACCCAGGATTGTTGCATCCATTTGATGTGATTATGCCACAACTTTATCCAGCTCATTCCGCTTGGCCTGGTGTGGTGGCAATCAAGGTAATAAGGGGTTAATGACATCTCACAGCTGCCACTAAGTCCAAGATTAGTAATGGGGAGGGTCTATGAGATCCCCCATTACTAATCTGTAAATGAAAAGAAATAAAATATTTTTTCAGTATTTATGTTTATTTGAAATAAAATACAAAAAAAACCCACCCTCTTTCTCCAATTTATTAACCCCAAACACCCAGTTGGGATGTAATCCACACGAGGTCCCATGACGATTCCAGCTCTGCTACATTAGTGAAGTGACAGCGCGCGGGCGTAGAACATGACCACCCGCTGTGGGTTGTATAAGCAAATAACAATGCACTCCTAGGAGTGCATGGAGTTATTTAGGAGTGCATGGTTACTTGCTTATGGCTCTGGACCCTACCGTTGCACCCATTAATAGTGTTGCATGTGCCATGTGCCTCTTCTAACACTGTGGGTTTCAGGCAAAGACTAAGCCGCAGCCATGAGCGGTGACACCACTCAGTTTATTTACTGTCACAGCTGAAGGTTCCCACAGTTATCCACCTGTGACCACAGGTAACGATCTCAGGTAACCTCATTAAACGCAGTGATCTCAATAAGGTCACTGAGTTCACAGGCCTGCATCTCCTAGCAGAAAACCATGATGTTTTTTGCAAAAGATGCAGATTTGGTGCTGAAATTTTTACACCATATTTCTGCACCCAGTCTATATCTTCTGGCAAAAAAAAAAGTCTTATTAAAACCCCCAAAAAATGCACAAAAACGGTTTTGACACCATTTTGGTGCAGTTTTCTGTCAGGAGGTGCAAATTTGTTGCAAAAATGTCTGCATTAAATTTCAGTGCCAAATTTGCACCTCCTAGCAGAAAACCGCACCAAAACGGTGTCTAAGTTAAGTGGATTGTGTTTTCAATATATTATTAGCATTCGTGGAGTTTCCAATCAATTTAATTCCTGGGGGCACTGTTATATTAAAGATCATTTGCAATATATCGTTCAAACTCTAAATTACTCATGGGATATGTATTTTTTCAAATTTTTTGAGGTTATATGAATATTCAAGATAAAAATAACCTCCAGTATCACATCTGTTTGGATATGTTCCTTTTTATCAATATTTCTTTAGATTCATACGTAACACTATATCGGCTTAATATTGACACATTTTTGCCAGTTTTCTATAGAATGTAATTTTGTATTCATTTTCTGCATTTATGGACCTTAATTACACATCGGATATAAATTAATGAGCTGATATTATATTACATTTTGTACAAATACATATATGTGTATATATATCTCGGAATAATACAGTTGCAATCGTTTCGGTGGTTTTTAAACATATTTAGTGTCCATCACATATATAATAACATTCATATCAATTGATTTCAATAAATATGGAAGATATTCTTTACTTTCTTTTTTTGTCGCATGATGGAACGCATCTGTCATGTTTTGTTCACACTTTGCGATTTTTCATTGCGATTTACATATATTTAATGTTTATTAACATAAACAACATTTATATCAATTGATTCAAATCAATATGGAAGATATATTTTAATATTGTTATTATTGCCGCATAATAGAACGTATTTATTATGCCCTATTCACTTTTTGCGGTTTACATCGCTAAATATATCTTTGAAAACTACATGTTTATAACTCAGAATATTTTGCCTCCGATGTCATTTATTATAGATAAAATTATTTTATACTGATAAATGATAATTGTATTATTCTCAAGTGTTTATGATTACATTTTATATATGACGTCTATTATGTATTTGGAACAATTTTCCTTAGGTAATTCACTCTCTCAGAGCACTTATATCATCATGGTATATTTAAATGGTGTTGTTAGTCATGAC
Organism: Anomaloglossus baeobatrachus; assembly: GCF_048569485.1. NCBI lineage: Eukaryota > Metazoa > Chordata > Amphibia > Anura > Aromobatidae > Anomaloglossus > Anomaloglossus baeobatrachus. The sequence goes on from NC_134358.1 coordinate 414,315,493, forward strand.
TTCTTACTTGTATGAGCAACTTCTCCACAACAAGAAAGGGTTAATTCCTGAATAGACGAACATTCACACCTGTTGGATTAACCGGAAGATTTGGAATCTTTTGGAGATTTAAATAGCCCTCATTCCTGATTGAACATTGCTTGACAAAGGCTACAATATGTAGCTGAAACGCGTCGCCGTGTCAATTTTTTTTCTTTGTATGGAGTGGTCTTTTGAAAGGTTTGAATTTTTTATTTGAAACACCAAGCGTGGAATAAAATTTGGAAATTTACCTGGCTGAACCCTATGTTCCTCAGCGCCGGACATTTCATTTGTTTCTCCCTCTGTGAGCGCATGCACAGTCCCTGCAAGTCCGTGCAGCGTTGGAGTTGAACAAACAGGCTTCTGAAGGTGAGCTGAATCATTCTTTCTTTAATTATTACAGCTGATTTTTTCATGCTCCCTTCTGATAGTAGATCCCACACGCATATTCATTACTATGAATCCTCATCCCAATTCACAAGTCCAGGAAAGACGCAAACGCTTGGTGGACACTGTATTTCAAAACAGTGGTTAGTTGTCAGGACTTTAATATTTTATATAAAAAACTATATGCAAAAAAACAAAAACAAAAAAACCAAACTCTGGCTGGATGCCGAATTTTTGAATAACTATATCAGTAAAAGTATTATACCGAGAGGATTACGTATAGTCAACGAATGCACATATCCTTACCCCAATGAGTTTTTTTCAGAATGGAATAACATTTTATCCACATGTTCCCTGGGTCTCATGAAATGTATTGTTAAATATGAACAACAGGAATTGGAAAAGATTAATAAAGACATACGTGAGATTGAAGAAAAAAATGGAAAATATTGATAAACTGGACAATTATGATTATTCAATGAAAAAAATGGCTAAACAGCTAGAATCATTGGAACTAAGAATACTGGACATTAAGAAAAATAAATGGAAATGAGATAATGAGGACTATGTGTCAAATCAAGTGTATACATGGAAAAAGAACCGCAATAATATGAGAGATAAATCCAAAAATAAAAGAGGAAAACAACGTGTGAGTTTTTCATATCCTGACACATCAATTGATTCCTCTACATTTTCCTCATCGGAAAGATTGGAATGTACGGAAAGTTTGGAAAATGTGAATATACCCTGATCAAAAAACGGGGCGGAAAATCAGGCAGAAAACACCACAACAAAGCGATATTCTACCAGAAAAAAAGAAAATTTGAGTACCATATGGAATTTAACTACCAGAATTTTCCAAGTAGATCCTCTTAGTGTTCTCATTAAAGGATTGGGATTTGCACCTAGCACTAGGTTTAATTTATTCACTACACTTCTTAATGTTAACACATTCACTAGAAACATCACTTTGAAATGCCATTTTTTGAATGAAAATTATACAGCATTAAATGATAACCAAGTAACTCCTCATGAAACAGGTAATAATGACTGGGTTACATCTGTCCCTAATTTTTCTGAATTATGTGGCCTTATGTTTTTAAGACAATTGCAAGCAGAGAGTGTTTCTGGCACTGGGGCTGATGTGATGGATTTCCCTATGAGTAATAAAGATTATTATCCCATTAACTTGAGACCCATTATACTTGATAAGTTACAGGATCTTAAAGAAGAGCACCGTGTTAAATTACATGCTATTCCAACAAAATTGCAACATAATTTAAGTAAATCTGAATATCAAGCGTTGCAACAAATTAAAAAAGATTGCTCCATTACTGTAAAAAAAAGGTGGACAAAGGAGGTGCCATCACTATTTTAGATACTGATATGTATATCAAATGTAATGAAGCCTTATTACGGGATCCTGACACCTATAAAGTTCTCAGGCGGGACCCCACTGCATTTTTTCAGGCAGAATTGTTTTCGGTTTTGAAAGAGGGTTTGGAGATGGGTGTTATTACACAAAAGACCTTATATTACTTATATGTTGACAGTCCGGTAATACCCATCAACCATTCCCTCCCCAAAATACATAAGGGGGATTTCCCCCCAAATTTAGACCCATAGTTTCTGCCATTGGTTCTCTTTCTAAAAAGCTTGGAGCATGGTTGGATTATATGCTGCAACCTTTAGTTAAATCCTTACCGGGCTATATAAGAGACACTACAAGTGTTTTATGTGCCTTTGAGGATTTTTCATGGGAGGATGGTATTTCATGGCTAAGTGCTGAAGGGGTCAGTTTATATCCTTCCATATCACATGAATTGGCAATAACCTCTTTGAAACATTTTCTCTCTACATACAGTAACTATGATCAAAATACCTAGTTGTTTATTGTGGAGATTACTAAATGTTTATTGACCAAGAATTATTTCTTGTTCAATGAAAATTTTTATATCCAAAAGAAGGGAGTAAGTATGGGAGGAAAATATTCTCCCTCTATTGCAAACCTAGCTATGTGTTTCTGGGAGGAGTTTTTCCTCATCAATGACTATAACCCCTGGATATGGATATGGATATATTCAATGGTATGGAAGATATATTGATGACTTTCTGTTGGTCTGGAGAGGTGGTGAAGAGGAGGCTGGTCAGTTCATAGACTATCTTAATAACAATAATTTAAATCTACAGTTCCCTTCTACATATAGTCCTGATCTGATCTGATCAGCTTCCTTAACATCACTCTCCGGGCTGATAGAGGGTCATCAAGAGTACTGATAACTCCTTTTCATAAAGATACCAGTGAGAATAAGCTCCTACAATATAAATCTTGCCACCCCCATCATGTAACATCTAACATCCCTAAAGGAGAACTAATAATATTAAAGCGTAATTGTTCAGATTCTGCGGTCCTAAAATATGAACTTATAAATAAATGTCATAAATTGAGGGACAGGGGATATCCCAGAGTTTTAGTGGACAGTGCTCACAAATTAGTGAACAACATAGATTGTTCAACATTGTTGATTGACAAGTTTAAAACCTCATGTAAATATAACAATCTTAATTATATCACACAATATAGTGATGACTACAATGACATAGTGAAAATCATCAAGAAATATATACCCATCCTTAACAGTGATCTGATTACTAAAAAATTTTTGTCAGAGAACAATGTTAATTATATTTCTAAAAGGGCCCCCACTATAGGGAACATTGTGTCCCTCAGTTTCCTACGACCGCCCCTGAAACAAACTCAAACTTGGTTGGATCTTAAGGGGTTTTATAAATGCAATCACAATGTATGCACTGCCTGTACATATGCCACAAAAAGTAAATCCTTCACTTCAGTAACAAATAATTGCAGTTTCAATATTAACAGCTTTATAAACTGCAATACAACTGGAGTAATATACGTCATCACATGCAATCTTTGCCAAATTCAATATGTTGGCTGCACAACAGGGCCTCTAATATCAGACGTAATTTATCTGATGCTCTAGGGCCATTTAAAACAGGTATCTCCATGATTTCTAAAAATTTCTCCATCGCACAAAAGGGTCACAATAAAGGATTTATTTTCTGTGGCATAGAAAAGGTTATTAAGCCTCTAAGAGGGGGCAATTATAGACAAAAAAAATTGAATAGAGAATCCTACTGGATCTTTAAGTTGAGGACAAGACAACCGGAAGGTCTAAACATTTGCAGGGATCTTATTTTACAGTACAATTAATATTGCAATTGGTTTATTTTACTAGAAACTGTTATTTATTCTGTCATATGAGGAATCTATGAGATTTAATATTATCAGATATCAGATATTCACCAGATGAACTCTTCGGGTGAAAAATATATGTATATATATAGGGAAGTATAAAACCCTTTTGTATGGATACAATTTGCAGTTTAACAATATATTTAACAATATATTGCAAAAGTATATGCTTTCAGATATGGAGATGATGCATTCTTTTGAAATTTAATAATGAACTTTTCTTGTTGGATAGATGCGTTTTGGAGATGGTTTGTTAGCATTCGTGGAGTTTCCATTCAATTTTATCACTGGGGGCACTATTATATTAAAGATCATTTGCAATATATCATTCAAACTCTAAATTACTCATGGGATATGTATTTTTTCAAATTTTTTGAGGATATATGAATATTCAAGATAAAAATAACCTCTGGTATCACATCTGTTTGGATATGTTCCTTTTTACCAATATTTCTTTAGATTCATACGTAACACTATATCGGCTTAATATTGACAAATGTTTGCCAGTTTTGTGTAAAATGTAATTTTGTATTCATTTTCTGCATTTATGGACCTTAATTACACATCGGATATAAATTAATGGGCTGATAATATATTAAATTTTGTACAAATACATATATGTATATATACAGTCATATGATAAAGTTTGGGCACCCCTATTAATGTTAACCTTTTTTCTTTATAACAAATTGGGTTTTTGCAACAGCTATTTCAGTTTCATATATCTAATAACTGATGGACTGAGTAATATTTCTGGATTGAAATGAGGTTTATTGTACTAACAGAAAATGTGCAATCCGCATTTAAACAAAATTTGACCGATGCAAAAGTATGGCCACCCTTATCAATTTCTTGATTTGAACACCCCTAACTACTTTTTACTGACTTACTAAACCACTAAATTGGTTTTGTAACCTCATTGAGCTTTGAACTTCATAGGCAGGTGTATCCAATCATGAGAAAAGGTATTTAAGGTGGCCACTTGCAAGTTGTTCTCCTATTTGAATTTCCTATGAAGAGTGGCATCATGGGCTCCTCAAAACAACTCTCAAATGATCTGAAAACAAAGATTATTCAACATAGTTGTTCAGGGGAAGGATACAAAAAGTTGTCTCAGAGATTTAAACTGTCAGTTTCCACTGTGAGGAACATAGTAAGGAAATGGAAGAACACAGGTACAGTTCTTGTTAAGCCCAGAAGTGGCAGGCCAAGAAAAATATCAGAAAGGCAGAGAAGAAGAATGGTGAGAACAGTCAAGGACAATCTACAGACCACCTCCAAAGACCTGCAGCTTCATCTTGCTGCAGATGGTGTCAATGTGCATCGGTCAACAATACAGCGCACGTTGCACAAGGAGAAGCTGTATGGGAGAGTGATGCGAAAGAAGCCGTTTCTGCAAGCACGCCACAAACAGAGTCGCCTGAGTTATGCAAAGGCACATTTGGACAAGCCAGTTACATTTTGGAAGAAGGACCTGTGGACTGATGAAACAAATATTGAGTTGTTTGGTCATACAAAAAGGTGTTATGCATGGAGGCAAAAAAACACGGCATTCCAAGAAAAGCACTTGTTACCCAAGTCACTTTTATGTTGAGGTGCCCATACTTTTGCACCGGTCAAATTTTGTTTAAATGCGGACTGCACTTTTTCTGTTAGTACAATAAACCTCATTTCAATCCAGAAATATTACTCAGTCCATCAGTTATTAGATATATGAAACAGAAATAGCTGTTGCAAAAACCCAATTTGTTATAAAGAAAAAAGGTTAACATTAATACGGGTAACTTTTTCATATGACTGTATGTCGGAATAATACAGTTGCAATCATTTTGGTGGTTTTGAAACATATTTAGTGTCCATCATATATATAATAACATTAATATCAATTGATTTCAATAAATATAGAAGATATTTTTTACTTTCTTTTTTTGTCGCATGGTGGAACGCATCTGTTATGTTTTGTTCACACGTTGCAATTTTTCATTGCGATTTACATATATTTAATGTCTATTAAAATAAACATTTATATCAATTGATTCAAATCAATATGGAAGATATATTTGAATCTTGCTATTATTGCCGCATAATAGAACGTATTTATTATGTCCTATTCACTTTTTGCGGTTTACAACGCTAAATATATCTTTGAAAACTACATGTTTATAACTCATAATATTTTGCCTCTGATGTGATTTATTATACATAAAATTATTTTATACTGATAAATGAGAATTGTATTATTCTCAAGTGTTTATGATTACATTTTATATATGAAGTCTATTATGTATTTGGAACAATTTTCCTTAGGTAATTCACTCTCTCGGAGCACTTATATTATCATGGTATATTTAAATGGTGTTGTTAGTCATGACTTCTTATTTGTATGAGCAACTTTTCCACAACAAGAAAGGGTTAATTCCTGAATAGACGAACATTCACACCTGTTGGATTAACCGGAGGATTTGGAATCTTTTGGAGATTTGAATAGCCCTCATTCCTGATCGAACATTGCTTGACAAAGGCTACAATATGTAGCTGAAACACGTCGCCGTGTAAATTTTTCTTCTTTGTATGGAGTGGTCTTTTGAACCGTTTGTATTTGTTATTTGAAACACCAAGCGTGGAATAAAATTTGGAAATTTACCTGGCAGAACCCCATGTTCCCCAGCGCCGGACATTTCATTTGTTTCTCCCTTTGTGTTGTCAAGAGATGCAGATTTAGCGTTGAAATTTTTACACCATTTTCCTGCACCCAATCTACACCGTCTGGAAAAAAAAAATCACATCAAAACAGTATTCGTTATGATGTAGTTTTGATGCGATTTTTTTGACAGGAGGTGTAGATTGGATACAGGAATATGATGTAAAAATTTCAGGACCAAATCTACATCTCTTGGCAAAAAAAACACGGTTTTCTGCTAGGAAATGCAGGTCTGTGAACTCACTGACCTCACTGAGGTCACTTAGTTTAATGAGGCTATCTGAGGTCAGGTTACCTGCGGTCACAGGTGGAGGACCATGGGAACCTCCAGCTATGACTGCAAATAAACTGAGTGACATCACCGCTCATCGCTGCCACTCAGTCTCTGCCTGAAGCCCACAGTGGGTGGTTATGTTCTATGCCCACAAATATGTAAAAAAATACTGACCCGCACATCCAGTAGGTGTGAACAGGTGCCAGCCGAAAACACAATATAGCTACAAAAATACATATAACTGCACTAAAGGATGCTAACAATGAATAGGGGAACTCTGGGATTGCATTACTGCTATAGGAATGTGTAGAAAAAAGAGATACTTAGCTTATGTATTAGCCAATGCATGTGAGCCCGATGACCACGACAATGTAATCTCTTATAAACAGGACCCTAACTTGAAATGCCAATTTTTTTTATTTTTTACACCAATAGGGAAACACACACACAGCGCCTGTGATTGAAATAAAAGAAAGACAGTTTGTACTCTGATAATGCTAAAGTATGGAAACCATGAATGTGTGAACATGGACCTGCATTACTGCTAAGGAAAATCTAAGAAAAATGAGATATTTAGCATATATAAATGGCCATTTGTATATCTACCCAGTTGCCCCTTCACGGCATATCTCGTAACTGGGTACCTACACTATGCTGAAGCCTCTCTCTGGATTAAAAACCTCCTGTGTATGGGCAAGTAGGAACCTGCTATATAGGATAAGATTACCTGTGGCAAGTGGGGGAGGGGTGCACGGTCAGAAGGTATGACCCTCTTAATATAGACAAAAAGACTGACAGCACTCACCAAACTGAGGTGTGAACAGGTGCATAACTGAACATGACATAAAATACACAAAAAGACAGTTTGCATTCTGATAATGCTAAAGTATGGAAACCATGAATGTGTGAACATGGACCTGCATTACTGCTAAGGAAAATCTAAGAAAAATCTCTGGGTTAAAAACGACAGTCTTTTTGTTTATATTAAGAGGGTCAAATCTACTGACCGTGTACCCCTCCCCCACTTTCCACAGGTAATCTTATCCTATATAGCAGGTTCCTACTTGCCCATACACAGGAAGTTTTTAACCCAGAGAGAGGCTTCAGCATAGTGTAGGTACCCAGTTACGAGATATGCCGTGAAGGGGCAACTGGGCAGATATACAAATGGCCATTTATATATGCTAAATATCTCATTTTTCTTAGCTTTTCCTTAGCAGTAATGCAGGTCCATGTTCACACATTCACTTTAGCATTATCAGAGTGCAAACTGTCTTTTTTTGTATTTTATGTCATGTTCACTTATGCACCTGTTCACACCTCAGTTTGGTGAGTGCCGTCAGTCTTTTTGTCTATGTTGTGATTGAAATCAGTCAGACACGCTGTGATACGGGGTGGGGGCGCTTTTCACTGCAACCAGTCAGAGATGCCGGGACTGCTGGTGGGCAGGGGAAGCAGTGCATATGCATGAAGGATAATGAACGGCCCTGGAAGTAGTATGAGTAGCTCGGAAGCAGTGTTACGGCCATGCGGAGACTCGGTAAATATAATGTGCCTGATTTCTCCTTTTTTTCTTAATTTTTTCTTTATTTTTTTAATTACCGAGTTGCCGGATCCGGATCATTACTCTGAGTTCCCTGAGAACTCCAGGATCGGTGCATGGGTACTTTTGAACTTGCGTGAATCCAAACTTTTACAGTCCGGGTCCACTCATCTCTCCTTGTGATATTTGTTGCAGTTTTTATTGCAATGACTGTAACAGCTCTGTGCGTCACTACAATGACTGGAAGCAAGCAGCTTCAGGGAGAATGTAACTTAATTTTCTCCCTTTAGCCACTACAGTGCTACAGTAAGGCAGCCAAGCATCATTTAAACTCTACAAATTACCACTATATCTCCATGTAAATAGTGTTTTTGGAGTTGACTGGTCTCTTTAATGCAAAAAACTTATTTAAAATGGACCTTTCACCATTGTGAGCATTTTAAACTGGCCACATCATGAAGTATCTGTAGAACTGAGTTATAATGTATGTAGTTTTTATTTTTTTCATTTCTTCACTCCATTGCGGAGATATTAACTTGTAAAATTTGTTATAATTTATGTTATAGTTCCACTGGATGTTATCATGATTTGTCTCTGAGGGTTTGTACTTCTTTCCCTTCATATGCTTGATCAGTCATGCAGGGGAGAATAGAGAACATGCCCTCCTCTTGTCACTGATCTTTGAAGCTGCTGTGTAAAAATATGAGCAACTAACTAAGTAAGGCAGTAGTCAGACTTGCGAGTGACTCGTGCAAGTCTTGCATTGAATTGCATCACCAGGCGCGGCCGCACGCTCTCCTGACCGGAGCGGGTTGGCTGCATGTATTTCTATGCAGCTGAGACGCTCGTGTCTGGAAAATGTGTGGCCGTGCCAGGTGATGTGATGCAAGACTTGCACAAGTCACTCACAAGTCTGACTCCGGCCTTAGTTAGTTAGTTGCTCGTGGTCGTAACCATGTATACTTAAGCTGCAATGTCCTGCACATGAAGTAAGCAACATGGCTATACCTTAGTTACCAAGCGCAGCATCTTCCACACGGCGCTGAGGTCTGGTCACTGGTTGCTGGTGAGCTCACCAGCAACTCGTGTAGCGACGCTCCAGTGATCCCTGCCAGGTCAGGTTGCTGGTGGGATCGCTGGAGCGTCGCAGTGTGACATCTCACCAGCAACCTCCTAGCAACTTACCAGCGATCCCTATCGTTGTTGGGATCGCTGGTAAGTTGCTTAGTGTGACTGGACCTTACGGGTCTCTGTGGGGACATCATACTGTGTTAGGGTCACTGTGGGGGCATCATACAGTGTTGGGTCACTTGTGGTATCATACTTTGCCGGGGGTGTGTGTAGGATCATAATAATGTGCGTGTGGAGGGTACTGTGAAGGAATTTGCTTTGGGGGCACTGTTGTTGGCATCATACTTTATGGCAGTGCCTTGTATCACAATAATGCCTCCTGTTCTATTCAGACAGATATCTACAGCATTCACATGACCATCTGGATAAAGCAGAAAATACAGTATGTACCTAGTGTTTATTTTCTTATTTTTCAGCATTCTAGATTTTTCTTTTTCACATTCAGGAGTAGACAAGACAAGTTCATTATGTTTGTTTCCCCCTTAATAAATCAATATTTAAATTTTACCATACAAAATGTAATATTAACTCACAAGGACATAGCCAATTTGTGCAGGTCACTTTGTAGGTTTGAATGGCTTTATTCATTTTACTATATAAAAAGAAGAGAACAAAGAGCTATGAAATGTCCTTTTTGTGAATCAATGAATAATATTTTATTAGAAAAATGTGCAGGTAAACACCACATAATATAAACGTGTAAGTAAAAACAGATAGTCCCATGCCCAATGGGGTTAAAATTGTATGACTACTGCTACTGCATGAAGCAAAGTATATGTCTACTCATTAGACCACCAATGTTGTTTTAGACTTATATTGTGCATCAGTGGAAATAAATCCCAATACAATAACCAACATCCTCATTTGCTGCCAGCAGTAAGTGCCATGTGAAAGGTCTAAATTATTCTTCCATTACAGATTATGATGACCTGTAAAAAAACTCCTATTGGCATATTGTGTGTGATCATACTGTATAAAACATGCACCTCATAGAGGGAAAATTGGAACCAGTGTTATGCATTCAATCAAATCAATTATAATTGCAATGTGCAAAAAAAAAAAGTTTCGCTACCTGTATGGAGGCACAGGGGATGTGAGTATGAGACCTCGGGGCACGCGTCTGGCCCGACGCACATTTCGGCTCACACCTTCGTCAGGGTGCAGTGCAGTAATGGGAAATGATGGTTGTATATTTTTTTATCTCTTAATAAATCATTATTTAAATTTTACAATACAATATGTAATATTAACTCACAGGGATGCAGCCAATTTTTGCAGGTCGGGTTGTATATTTGAATGGCTCTATTCATTTTACTATATAAAGTAAGGAAAAATGCAAAAAAAAATTCAAGTGTGGTAAATGTTTAAAATAAATTGAGAGGGGATTCAATATATACAGTTGAAACCTGAAGTTTACATTCACTATTAAAAAAGACACATAGGCAGGTTTTTCTCACTGTCTGACATGAAATCAGAATAAACCTTTTTCGTTTTAGGTCAGTTAGGAATCAAAATTATTTATATTTGCCAAATGCCAGAAAAATGAGAGAGAGAATGTTTTAAGGCATTTTTATTACTTTCTGCAAAGTCAAAAGTTTATATACACTAAGCGTACTATGCCTTTAAATAATATGGGACAGCCCATATGATGATGTCATGTCTTTGAAAGCTTCTGATAGGTTTATTCGGAATATATGAGTTAATTAGAGACACATCTGTGGATGTATTTTGATGCACACCTGAAACTCACTGTTTCTTTATGTAGCATCATGGGAAAGTCAAAACTAGAGTTGAGCGATGTTCAAGGTTCGAGGTTCGCCAATTTCAAGTTCGAGTGATTTTGGGGGGGGAAGGGGGTGTTCGAGTCGTTCGACGAACTCGAACGATTTGCTTCAAGTTCGTCAGTTCGAGTTACGTTCGATAACGGTTCGATCACCAAAAAGCGTAGCTAGTTACTAGCTGGGTTTTCACTGTAATAGTGTGAGTCACTGTGAATCATGATATTATCAAAATTCAGCGTATAGTGTGCGGGGGGGACGGGGTTTAGATCAGTGCTGCTGATGAAAGAATGGCGATCGCCATTTTTTTTTTTCCTAACCGCGCGTACAGTGGGGTGGGCCAGGCTGTCAGCCAATCACAGACATACACACAAAGCAAAGTAGATTTTTGCCAGACAAGCAAGGGCATGTGTAATAGGCTGTGCATGTCACATGTCCTTGCCCTATGAGACCCAGCTATTTTCCCCGTCGCCGCCATTATCTCTCTGCTGCGGGTGGGTGACAGTCACTGCTCCCGCTGCTGCTGCTGCTGTGTGCGCTATAGACATACAGTGCAATCTACAGATCGCTTTAGGGATTAGGGACTACTTGTAATTTCAGCCCTTTTCAGGGCTGCATTACAGCCGTTCATAGCCATTGTTGCTAGGCAGGTCTGTGCCAACGCTGTGCAGGGGTTTATATAACAGCGTCTGGCTACATCAGCTCAGGCAATTCCTTGGGGCATTGTTTCATTGGCAGGGATAGAGAGTAAGGCTTCCTTTGCTGATAAGCTAGCTACAGCACCTGTGCATTCTACATACCTGTCCATTTCTGCTACGCAATTTTAATTGCAAACATTGCTGACACTTTTAGGGGCAGAGTAAAATTGCCTGGGATACTAACTTAGTGTTCCTCTGCTGCCCAGCAAGGTACACCACCTCTGCATTCTACACACCTGTCCATTTTTGCTACGCAATTTTAATTGCAAACATTGCTGACCCTTTTAGGGGCATAGTAATATTGTCTGGGATACTAACTTAATATTCCTCTGCTGCCGTCACGCGGCAGGCGGCCAATAGGAGTGGAGGGGCGGAGATGAGCGGGATGTAAACATCCCGCCCACCTCCTTCCTTCCGCATATCCTACGGGAGCCACAGTGACGCAGGTAGGAGATGTTCCTCGCTCCTGCGACTTCACACACAGCAATGTGTGCTGCCGCAGGAGCGAGGAGCAACATCGGACCATCACGTCAGCATAATTATGGAATTCGCCGACGCTACACCGATGATACGATTACGACGCTTTTGCGCTCGTTAATCGTATCATCTAGGATTTACACACTACGATATCGCCTGCGATGCCGGATGTGCGTCACTTTCAATTTGACCCCACCGACATCGCACCTGCCTTAGGGGTACTTTGCACACTAAGACATCGCAGGTGCGATGTCGGTGGGGTCAAATTGAAAGTGACGCACATCCGGCATCGCAGGCGATATGCTAGTGTGTAAATCCTAGTTGATACGATTAACGAGCGCAAAAGCGTCGTAATCGTATCATCGGTGTAGCATCGGCGAATTCCATAATTACGCTGACGCGACGGTCCGATGTTGTTCCTCGTTCCTGCGGCAGCACACATCGCTGTGTGTGAAGTCGCAGGAGCGAGGAACATCTCCTACCTGCGTCACCGCGGCTCCCGTAGGATATGCGGAAGGAAGGAGGTGGGTGGGATGTTTACATCCCGCTCATCTCCGCTCCTATTGGCCGCCTGCCGCGTGACGTCACAGTGACGCCGCACGACCCGCCCCCTTAACAAGGAGGCGGTTCGCCGACCAGAGCGACGTCGCACGCCAGGTGAGTACATGTGAAGCTGCCGTAGCGATAATATTCGCTACGGCAGATATCACAATGATATCGCAGCTGCGACGGGGACTATCGCGCTCGGCTTGTGATGTCGCAGCGTGCAAAGTACCCCTTAGTGTTCCTCTGCTGCCAAGCAAGGTACACCACCTCTGCATTCTACACACCTGTCCATTTTTGCTACGCAATTTTAATTGCAAACATTACTGACCGTTTAAGGGGCATAGTAAAATTGTCTGGGATACTAACTTAGTATTCCTCTGCTGCCAAGCAAGGTACACTACCTTTGCATTCTACACACCTGTCCATTTTTGCTACGCAATTTTAATTGCAAACAGTGCTGACACTTTTAGTGGCATAGTAAAATTGTCTGGGATAGTCAGTGTTGGTTCTTCAGCTGTCAATAAAGCTAGACCACCTCTGCAATCTACACCACCTCTACATTTTTGCTACGACATTTTAAGTGTGCAATTTTGTCACAAACAAAATGAGTGACAAAAGGACAGATGCTGGTGGAAAGGGGAACAGGCGTGTTGGAAAGGGAAAAAAAGTTTGTGTCCGTGGGGGAGGTGGTAAAGCTACAGTAACATCTGCTGAAGAAAGGTGTTACGGGGGCTGTCGGATAATAAGGGAAGGGAAGGCTATCCGACAGTCAGGGTCCACCGTGCAGAGCTCTGCTGCAGAGTATGGCAGAGAATAGGGGAAACCTGTACCACCAAAGCGGAACTGACACTGTTACGTCACAGTGTCACCAAGGCCAATAGCGGCGTATACTGTTTAAGTCACAGCGACTACCTCTTAGCATAACATAGGAGTGGAAATGCAAAAGAGTGAGGAATACAACATAAAAGTGCAAAGAAGTCTCACAATCTGTGAGCGTGAAAGCACCTGTCTCAGTTAACAGTCACAGAGACTAAGGCGGGCTTTGCACACTACGACATCGCAGCCCGATGCTGCGATGCCGAGTGCGATAGTGCCCGCCCCCGTCGCAGCAGCGATATGTGGTGATAGCTGGCGTAGCGAAAGTTATCGCTACGCCAGCTTCACACACACACTCACCTGCCGTGCGACGTCCCTGTGGCCGGCGACCCGCCTCCTTGTTAAGGGGGCGGGTCGTGCGGCGTCACTGCGACTTCACACGGCAGGCGGCCAATCAGAGCGGAGGGGCGGAGATGAGCAGGATGTAAACATCCTGCCCACCTCCTTCCTTCCGCATATCCTACGGAAGCCGCAGTGAGGCCGGTAGGAGACGTTCCTCGCTCCTGCGACTTCACACACAGCGATGTGTGCTGCCGCAGGAGCAAGGAACAACATCGGACCGTCGCGTCAGCGTAATCATGGATTACGCCGACGCTGCACCGATGATACGATTACGACGCTTTTGCGCTCGTTAATCGTATCATCCAGCCTTTACACACTGCGATGTCGCATGCGATGCCGGAAGTGCGTCATTTTCAATTTTACCCCACCGACATCGCACCTGCGATGTCGCAGTGTGCAAAGTGCCCCTTAGTGTAGTGTGTGCAATATGGCACCTACCTATGTCCGCTCCACTTGTGGTGCAAGGATACGGATAGCAGCAATGCTGCTAGCTTGAAACGCCTGCCTGTGACCGCTTCCCTAGTGTGCGAGGATACGGACTGCTGCAGGAGGCAGCGTAGTGGAGCGTTACCCTAGAAGGCAACGACCACCTAACCTACCTATGTCCGCTCCACTAAAGTGCGAGGACACGGACAAAAGTACGGCTGAAAGGTACAGGAGTGCTACCCTACCGGTAGCGCTCACCTCAGAGTAAAACCACAAGGCCCAGTCAGACCATGTGCAGCAAGCACCTGCCTAAGTCCGCTCCACTAAGGTGCGAGGATACGGACCACAGCCTAAGCTGCAAGGTACAAGAGCGTTACCCTACCCATAACGCTCACCTAGATAGACAATAGGTGCCGCAAGGGACATGCACAGAGCGTCTACTCCTATGCAGGAACCAAGAGGACTGAGCGCCGAGCAGCGTGCGTCAGGGTCTTATATAGACTCTGTGCCTTATCCAAGATGGAGGACACCAGTCAATCCGCTGTGAGAACGTCAGCAATGACGTCACGCTGGCCTATCACAGAGCAAAGCGCCATAAGCACATGACCAGCGGCCAATCGGCTTAGAATGTGTCAGAGACATGTGACCTCGTGTCAGCGATGATGTCACCCGCACATGTGCAGTGGCTCCAAGATAGGACTTAGTCTCCAGCGCTCGCACATGCTCAGTAGCATGGAATCAGAACATAGTCTCAAGCGCCACACAGACCTGGGACCAAGAAATAACATAGCCAGACCAAGGCAAAGAATAAGGAGACACGCAGGTCCCCAGAAACGGGAACCGTAACAAAAGGCCATCTTCCAGCAAAAGTAAGATGTCTACTACTTTCCGTGGACAATCTGATGTGATCCCTTTTTTACAAAACCGAACAACTCTAGCAAAGGTGGATGATGCACAAAAAAAAAACATGCTTGGATGGATCTCAAGTGCTCCAACAAGTGACCTCTCCTCCACCTCAACTTCAACATCCAAAAAAATCCAGTCCTCTGATTTGTGACCCCAATCGCACTTGCTTTCAACCAGCTCTCAAGTCTCCTCCCGCCCTGCAGAGTATGGTGTAACAGAGATGGGTGAGTCTGCAGAGCTGTTCAGTCACACTATAGCCTTGGAATCAGAGGTCTGCTCCAAAGCTACAGTGAGTACAGACCAGGAAATGATCTGCAGTGATGCCCAGAAGCTTTGTGAGTCAGATTCAGGCCCTGATGACTAAGTTTCTGAGCATAATGTAGACCCTCATTCCCAAACTGTAACTCCTCTTGGCGGAGACAATGAGGAACATACTGATGACGATGGGACTCAGATACCTGATTGGAATGATAACAACTATTCAGTCAGGGCAGGAAGAGGTTAGGTCTGAGGACGAGGGTGGTGCAAACACACAGGTTGATGATGAGGTTGTAGATCCCACTTACTGTCAACCCACAGTCAGGCACTCGAGGAGGTCAGCAGAGGCGGTGGCGGAGGATGCGACTGACGACGAGGTTAGCGTGCGCTGGCCTGGACACAGACGGAGTACTGAAGCACGTCAACAACTGCATCCTCAGCCACAACTTTGCCTCTGAGCACAAGTCGTGGTGGCTCTGCAGGTCGCATGGGCTCTAATACTTGCCTAGCCTGGTCCTTTTTTGACATCGCAAAGGATCTCCCAACTCATGTCATTTGTAAGATTTGTCGCCAATCTGTAAGTTGAGGCCAAAAACTCACTAGTTTGACTACTTCGTCCATGAACCGTCACATGAATAACAAGCATAAGTTCCAGTGGGAAGCTCATTGTGCTACAATGCGGCCTAAAGGAGCAGGCTAACCACCGTCTGACCCTTCAAGTGCATCCGCGTGCTCTTCATCCTCTATGACTGTGGGGACAACTGTCACACATGCTTTGCGAAGCAGACCTTCCACCGCTTTAACCACAACAGGCTGTGTGATTGGAAGGTTGTCAGTTGTTTTGGAAGGGGAAACAGGTGCTGGTATAGAGCTCTCTCAGACTCTCAGTTTTCCAGGGACACCCTACTCAATGCCGTCTCCGCACAGCAGCCAGATCTCGGTCCCTCAGATGTGGACAAATAAAAGACCATTTCCTCCTAGCCATGACAAAGCTAAGAGGTTGACTTTCACCCTCTGCAAGCTGTTGGCTACAGAAATGCTGCCTTTCCGCCTGGTGGACACAGAGGATTTTTGAGACCTTATGTCCGTCCCTGTGCCCCAGTACCAGATGCCCAGTCGCCACTACTTCTCCAAGAAAGGCGTGCCTGCGCTACACCAGCATGTCGCACACAACATCACCGATTCCTTGAGAAACTCTGTGTGTGACAGAGTGCATTTCACCACAGATACTTGGACCAGTAAGCTTGGACAGGGGCGTTACATGTTGCTGACTGGGCACTGGGTAACTATGGTGATAGATGGAGAAGGGTCTGCTGTACAAGTCTTGCCATCCCCACGAGTTGAGCGTCAATCCTCTGTATGTCGAAGTTCCTCCACTGCTTCTGCCACCTCAGCCTCGTCTGGGTCCTCCACCTCCGCCCAAAGACTATCTGGTCAGGCCACCCGCGTTGTAACTGCGCACAAGGAATCCCGCACACCTCCTTACTATGCTGGCAGCAGAGCTCAACGGCATCAGGCAGTCTTTACGTTGAAATGTCTGGAAAATAAGAGTCACGCAGCTGAGGAGTTGTGGTCAGCTCTGGAGACCGAGTTTAGTAAATGGTTGTCTCCACTCAACCTGCAGCCTCGTAAGGCCGTGTGCGAAAATGCTGCAAACCTGGGTGCGGCCCTTCGCCTGGGCAAGGTGACACACGTGCCTTGTATGGCTCACGTGTTGAACCTTGTTGTCCAGCAATTTTTAACACACTATCCCGGCCTAGATGACCTTCTGACCAGGGCATGAAAACTGTCTGCTCACTTCCGCCGTTCAACCGCTGCAGCTGAGCGACTTACATCGCTCCAGAAGTCTTTCGGCCTGCCGGTTCATCGCCTGAAATGCAATGTGGCGACACACTGGATTTCAACTCTCCACATGTTACAGCAACTGTGGCAGCACCGCCGAGCCCTGGTGCAATACGTCATGACGTATAGCCTGGGCCAACGAGATGCAGAGGTGGGGCAGATCACCTTGATGGAGTGGTCTCAGATCAAGGACCTATGCACCCTTCTGCACAGTTTCGACATTGCGACTAATATGTTTAGCGCTGACAATGCCATTATCAGCATGACAAGTCCAGTCATTAACATGCTGGAGCACACTCTAAACAGTATTCGGAGTCAGGTGGTGGGACAAGAGGAAGGGGAGGAAGTACAGGAGGATCCATATGCGGAAGGGATACCAAGATCTACAAGGTCCAGACGTTCAGCACCACCAAGGCGGCAGGCATGGGACGGTGGGGGAGAGGGATTAACAAGGACACATGGTAGCAGCCAAACTGTTGAGGAAGGTGCAGGAGCCCAGGAAGAAATGGAGGACGAACTGTCGATGGGCATGGAAGACTCAGCAAATGAGGGAGACCTTGGTCAAATTTCGGTTGTTCGAGGTTGGGGGGAGATGTCAGAGGAAGGAAGCACGGTTATCACCTCGCCGCCACAAACACAACAAGGACTTGGTCCGCATGGATGTGCAAGACACATGAGCGCTTTCTTGCTGGACTACCTACAACATGACCCTCGGATTGTCCGAATTAGAAGTAATGCTGACTACTGGGTTACCATACTTTTAGATCCCCGGTACAAGTCCAAATTTGCCGAAATAATTCCAGCCATAGAATGGGACGCACGTATGCAGGAGTATCAGCAGAAGCTGTTATGCAATCTTAGCTTGGCTTTTCCACCAAACACCAGTGGTACACAGAGTGAATCTCCCAGTTGTAACTTGCCAAGCATGGGACTGTCGAGTCATCATCAGTCAAACCGTACAAGCAACACCGTATCTGGTGGTAACAGCAATTTTCTGGAATCGTTTCATAATTTTTTTAGACCATCCTTTGCAAGGCCACAAGAGACAAGAAGTCTGACACATAGTCAACAGCTGGAGAGGATGATACAGGAGTATCTCCAAATGAACATCGATGCCATGACTGTGCAACTGGAGCCTTGCTCATTTTGGGCTTCCAATCTTGAAAAATGGCCTGAGCTCGCCACTTACGCCTTGGAGAACTTGTCGTGTCCCGCAGCCAGCATTGTCTCGGAATTCGTCTTCAGTGCTGCTGGGTATGGTGTGTGCTGACAGATAAGCGCATGCGTCTGTCCAGTGACAATGTGGACAGACTAACGTTCATCAAGATGAAGAAGTCATGGATCGGCAAGGACTTTGCTACCCCTGTGTCATCCTGGGGAGAGTAAAGGCTGGCATATTTTTGAATTAGCTTGATGCAAATCAACATGTCAAGTTTGCAACTGGGGCACTAGTGATGCCACTGAAATGGTGTGTGTGGCCCAAGTTTTGGAAAAAAAGGGAGAATCTGCTTGGAGTCCCCTTGCTGTGTTTTTAAAAATGTTCCAAGATGAACAAGTCATGATTCAGCAAGGACTTTGCTACCTACCCCAGTGTCATCCTGGGGAGAGTAAAGGCTGGCGTATTTTTGAATGTGCTTGATGCAAATAAACAGGTCAAGTTTGCAACTGGGGCACAATGGATGCCACTGAAGTGGTGTGTGTTGCCCAATTTTTGGAAAAAAGGGAGACTCTGCTTGGAGTCCCCTTGCTGTGTTTTACATGATTTTAGAATGGCATGACATCTTTGTCTCCTCCTCTTTTTACTCGTCCAGCTCTTTTGTTTTCGCATGAGTATATGTCCTTGTCACTTTTCCATGTGTTTGTGGTGTCTTGTGAGTTGTTTGTCACCTTTTGGACACCTTAGAAGGTGTTTTCTATGTGTTTGTATATGTTTGTGTTTGTCTGCCATTGTTTTCAATGGGGTTCGAATGGGTTCGTCGAACGTTCGCCGAACTTGCCCGCCATTCGACGAACTGAACCAAACTCGAACGCTAGGGGGGGTGGCTTATCTCTAGTCAAAACATATCAGGCAAGATTTCAGGAAGAGAATTGTGGACTTGCACAAATCTGGTTCATCCTTGGGTGGAATTTCCTGATACCTGAAGGTGCCTCATTCATCTGTACAAACAATTATACTCAAGTGTAAACAACATGGGAATGTCCAGCCATCATATTGCTCAGGAAGGAGATGGGTTCTCTGTACCAGAACGTGCTTTGGTCAGCCATGTGCATATCAACGCAAGAATAAAACCAAAAGACCTTGTGAAGATGCTGGTGGAAGCTGGTAAGATTGTGTCATTATTCAGAGTGAAACGAGTACTGTATCAACATGAGCTGAAAGGGCACTCTACTAGGAAGAAACCATTACTCCAAAAGAAACATAAAAAAGCCAGATTATTGTTTGCAAATGCACACAGTAACATAGACTAAGCGACACTACTCTGTCCTCCTCCTCTTGGTCCTGTCCTCTGCCTTTGACACAGTAGACCATTCCCTTCTACTACAAATTCTCTCGTCTCTGGGCATCACAGACTTGGCCCTAAACTAGATATCCTCATACTTAACCGACCAAACTTTCAGCATCTCCCACTATCACACCACATCCTCATCTTGCCCCCTATCTGTCGGGGTCCCCCAAGGTTCAGTTATTGGACCCATGCTGTTGTCAATCTACACCTTCGGCCTGGGACAACTCATAAAGTCCCATGGCTTTCAATATCACCTCTACACTGATGATACGCAGATCTACCTCTCTGGACCTGACATCACCTCCCTACTAACCAGAATCCCACAATGTCTGTTTGCAATTTCATGCTTTTTCTCTGCTCGATTGCTAAAACTGAACATGGACAAAACAGAATTCATTATCTTTCCTCCTCCTCACTCAACCCCCCCCCACCTGACATATCAATGTCAATAGCTGCTCACTTTCCCCAGTGCCACGTGCTTGCTACCTGGAAGTAACTATAGACTCTGCTCTCTCTTTCAAGCCACACATCCAAGCTCTCTCCACCTCCTACCACCTCCAACTCAAAAACATTTCCCGAATCCGTGCATTCCTTTCCCAAGAAGCTGCAAAAACCCTAGTGCATGCCCTTATTATCTCCCATCTGGATTATTGCAACCTCTTGCGGTCTCCATTCTAACAATCTCGCACCCCTACAATCTATTCTAAACTATGCTGCCCGACTAATCCACTTGTTCCCCCGCTACTCCCCGACCTCTCCTCTATGCCAATCCCTTCACTGGCTTCCCATTGCCGAACAACTCCAGTTCAAAACCCTAACCATGACCTACAAAGCCATCCACAACCTGTCTCCTCCCTACATCTGTGACCTAGTCTCCCGGTACTTACCTGCACGTAACCTCCGATCCTCACAAGATCTCCTTCTCTATGCCCCTCTCATCTCCTCTTCCCACCATCACATCCAAGATTTCTCATGTGCCTCCCCCATACTCTGGAATTCTCTGCCACAACATATCAGACTGTCTCCTACCATGAAAAGCTTCAAGGGGAACCTGAAGACCCACCTCTTCCAACAAGCCTACAACTGTAACCGTAACCCTCAGCCTTGATACAGCGCCGCACGACCATCTCTACCCTCACCTACTGTATCCCCACCCATCCCTTGTAGACTGTGAACCCTCATGGGCAGGGACCTCCGTCTTCCTGTATCTGTCTGTGCCTTGAATTGTTTATGATTATTGTACTTGTCCCTATTTTTTATACCCCTTTCACATGTAAAGCGCCATGGAATAAATGGCGCTATAATAATAAATAATAATAATAATAATAATAATAATAGACCTTAATTTTTGGAGACATGTCCTGTGGTCTGATGAAACTAAAATTTAACTGTTTGGCCATATTGACCATTGTTAACCCCTTAGATAAAAGTAAACTTATACATGTTTGGTGTCTACAAACTCGTACCAACCTGTGTCATCAAACCAACACATCAGTTTTCCCATATAGTTAATACGGTGAATAAAATATCTCAAAAACCATCGTGCAATCACACTTTTTTCGCAATGCAATTGCACTTGTAATATTTTTGCTTTTTTCCAGTGCACTATATAGTAAAACCTTTGGTTTCATATAAAAGTACAACCTATCCCACAAAAAATAAGCCTTCATATGGGAAGATTGACGGAAAAATAAAAAAGCTACAGCTCTCGGCAAAAGGGGAGCAAAAATGAAAAAACGGAAAATTGGAAAGGGGCTAAGAACACCACTCCAACTGTGAAACATGGGGGTGGCAACATCATGTTGTGGGGTTGTTTTGCTGCAGGCGGGACTGGTGCACTTAACAAATTAGATGGCATCATGAGGAAAGAAGATTATCTGGCAATACTGACGTAACATCTTAGGACATCAGCCAGGAACTTAAAGCTTGGTCGGAAATGGGTCGTCCAAATGAACAATGACCTGAAGCATACTGCCACACTGGTTACAAAGTGGTTGAAGGATAACAAAGTCAATGTTTTGGAGTGACCATCACAATACCCTGATCTCAATCCTATTGAAAATTTATGTGTAAAGCTGAAAAGGCAGGTGTGAGCAAGGCGACCTACAAACATGGTTCAGTTACACCAGTTCTGTCAGGAGGAATGGGCCCAAATTCCCACAAACTATTGTGAGAAGCTTGTGGAAGGTTATCCAAAACGGTTGACCCAAGTCATACAGTTTAAGGGCAATGGTACCAAATGCTAATGAAATGTATGTAAACTTTTGACTTTGCAGAAAGTAATAAAAATGCCTTCAGACATTCTCTCTCTCATTATTCTGGCATTTTGCAAATATAAATAATTTTGGTTCCTAATTGACCTAAAACGGGAAAGGTTTATTCTGATTTCACGTCAGATAGTGAGAAAAACATGCAGATATGTCATGTTAGATAATGTATGTAAATTTCTGGTTTCAACGCAACTCTATATGCCACATGCTGGACGTTACAGAAGAGATTGCATCATAACTACTGTCCCTGACAGAAGTTCTGTTGCTTATCCATGTTATGTAAATAAAAGCTTATAACCTGACTTTAACTTCATCCATTAGTTTCATAAATTACTCTTTTGAAAGCTGAAACCTTCCCAAATTTGGTTTAGGTTATGAAAATAAAGTTGCTGTAAAGCTGAAATATTAATTATTTAGAAAGATCAGATTTTGGCAAGACAAACGTTTTGTCATATGATGCACCCAATCCTAGTTTACATCCTCATCTGTGCTCACTAAATGATCGGTTAATTAGTGTGTTTGTATAAAAAGAAACCCAGCACCCCAGACCTTTATTTGAACTGCAACTTGACCTCTGACAACATGCCAAAAATCCACCCTGCAACCAAAGCCTTGATTATCAAGCGGCTGAAGACCAGATCCACTGCAGAGGTGGCTGGCACCTTCAATGTGTCTCAGCGTCAAGTACACAGAATAAAAAAAAGATTTGAAGAGACTGGAGATGTTTTTGACAAGCCCAGGTCCGGCAGACCTTGCAAGACAACTGCTCAGGAGGAACGTTTATTGGTTAGAAAATCCAAAGCCAGCCCCTCTTCCACTGCAGCAGAGCTCCAAAAGGCTTGGTTATCTCAAGTCCCTGTGTCAACTAGAACAGGTTGTAGGATTCTGTCTCGAAATGGCCTCCATGGTCGAATCGGTGCCCAGAAGGCAGCACTAAACAAAAGGCAATTAAAAAACCATGTGGCATTTCCCAAGTCCCATAGCCTGCTAAAAAGATGGACGCTAGAAAAGTGGCAGAAGGTGGATTTCTCTGATGACTTTTCAGTTGAATTACACCACAGCCGCCACAAATACTGCAGGAGACCTACTGAAGCCCGTATGGATCCAGAAAACAGTTAAGTTTGGTGGTGGAAAGATCATGGTCTGAGGTTACATTTAGTATGGGGTGTGCAAAACATTTGCAAGATGGAAGGAAATATCAAAAGCCTAAAATATCAAGAAGTATTAGCTACCTCTTACATTCCCAATCATAAAAGGGGTCAAATTCTGCAGCAGAATGGTGCTCCATCTCATACATCCATCTCTACAACAAAGTTCCTCCTGGTAAAGAAGATCAAGGTGCTCAAGGACTGGCCAGCCCAGTCACCAGACATGAACATCATTGAGCATGTTTGGGGTAGAATGAAAGAGGAAGCTTGAAAGACAAAACCAAGGAATCTAGATGAACTCTGGGAGGCATGTAAGACTGCATTCTTTGCTATTCCTGATGACTTCATCAATAAATTGTATGAATCATTTTTGAACCGCATGGATGCAGTCCTTCAAGCTCATGGAAGTCACACAAAATATTAAATATGGCTCTAATAGCACCACAATGTCATTCACCAATGTTATGCAACATATCTTTGTATTAGAAGTTAATTATTTGTATGAATTCACATTACTTTCTGTGGGCGACAAAACTTTTGTCTTTCCAAAATCTGACCTTTCTGTGTTCATTAAATGATCAATATTTTAGCTTTGCAGCAACTTTATTTTCATAACTTAAACCAAATTTGGGAGGGTTTCAGTTTTCAAAAGTGTAATTTATAAAACCAATGGATGAATTTAAAGTCAGGTTATAAGCTTTTATTTACATAACATGGATAAGTGACAGAACTTCTGTCAGGGACTGTATGTCGGCCTACAACTCCCCTTCCAGCTATCATGGCAACGCATTGGCTCCCCAAGACTTT
This sequence comes from Anomaloglossus baeobatrachus, assembly GCF_048569485.1. Taxonomy (NCBI): domain Eukaryota; kingdom Metazoa; phylum Chordata; class Amphibia; order Anura; family Aromobatidae; genus Anomaloglossus; species Anomaloglossus baeobatrachus. The sequence goes on from NC_134358.1 coordinate 414,339,708, forward strand.
TTATTTTTGAAAAGTAATGTTGCTTGTCATAAAAGCATCACAGAAAAAACAGCCATACTTACCGATATCTGGTCACATTTGCATTACCAGATGCAATGGTTGTCCAATAATATCTTCCCCCAGCTTTTATCATGAGCGTCTACTGCTTCCTGCAGGGCATTAGAAATATGACCAGGCATTGGTGAGTATGGCTGCTTTTTTTTTTCTTTGGATTTATGTCTTTTTGCTGTGATTTGTATGTCTTAGTCTTTCTGTTGTAAACTGTAACATGTATTGACCAATTTCGTCCACTAGATGGCGACCTATACTTAGCGTTCTGCTGTGGCACCTTGTAGAAGGAAAACTTCCCATCACCTTCCCATGTTTATGGATTACTAGTGATTAATTTGTAATGTGCTCATATGCATCATTTTCATAGAGGTTATAAAAAAAAAAAAGGAAATGGATTTTACTGTCGTTCCATGCAGCTGATTTTCTATTTTCCAGGTTTTTCTCTTCAGATGATTGATAAATATGTCCTAATACCTGTTGTTTATTTTTAGGAATCCTGTATTCATTATTGCTCTGTGTGAGCTTAAAGCACCACTCCAGCTGGTTTTTTTTTCAGCACTGGAGTGGTGCATTAATATAAGTCCCCTGCGCCCGGCCTGATACTTTCATCGGTTTTTTTGGCGCATTTCGTTTCTGCAGCGACATTTTTTACCCCTAACTTCTGACTGGCTGGAAGTCAGAAGTTATTTCACAAGCTCCCAATACGTCTCTGAGAGCCAGAATGAGGCCAGGACGAGGCTCTCATAGAGATTTATTGAGTTGTGAACTTCGGCGCTCTCTATGAAACACTAGAGCTGCTGGCAGGTCACAGATTGACAGAGATTGACAGGAGAACCATTAGAAAAATATAAAGATGGCGGCAGCTCAGTATTGGACCGGGGGCAAGGGACTTACATTTAAAGCACCACTCTGAATGTGATATAATAGAACCCCAAAACGCTGGAGTGGGGCTTTAAAGGGAACGTGTCACGTACAATATGCGTTCTGACCTACAAGCAGGGTGATGTGTGGCCTGATACCCCTTTCCTACCCATCCTGTGTTGTAATAATGTGTATTATGAATGTAAAAAAAAAATGTTTTATTGCTTATATGTTCCTTATGTAGATGATCAGAGGCTCTAGCCCCCTGGGCGTCACATCACCCTGTGGGTGATTGCATGCTTTCCATGGTATCACGCCCATGTGTAGTATACAGCCAGCATATAGCACAGTGCAGACCCAGATAGCATTAGGCATCCTCATGTAGTACACAGCCCCTATATAGCACAGTGCAGACCCAGATAGCATTAGGCACTCTCATGTATTATACAGCCCGTATATAGCACAGTGCAGAGCCAGATAGCATTAGGCATCCTCATGTAGTGCACAGCCCCCTATATAGCACAGTGCAGACCTAGGTAGCATTAGGCACCTTCATGTAGTATACAGCCCCTATATAGCACAGTGCAGACCCAGATAGCATTAGGCATCCTCATGTAGTGCACAGCCTCTATATAGCACAGTGCAGACCCAGAGAGCATTAGGCACCTTCCTGTAGTATACAGCCCATATATAGCACAATGCACACCCAGCTAGCATTAGGCACCTTTATGTAGTATACAGCCCCTATATAGCATAGTGAAGACCCAGATAGCATTAGGCATCCTCACGTAGTACACAGCCCCTATATAGAACAGTGCAGACCCAGATAGCATTAGGCATCCTCATGTAGTGCACAGCCCCTACATAGCACAGTGCAGACCCAGAGAGCATTAGGCACCTTCCTGTAGTTTACAGCCCCCATATCATTTAGTGCAGCCCCATGGTTGTCTGGCCGCAGTGAAAAAATACATACTCCCTTCTCCTCGTACCTCCGCTGCTCCGGTCTCCTTGGCATATACACTGCTGACACTCTGACCTCACTGCAGGCGCGCAGTGTTGACGTCACCGCGCTCCGCTGCTGAGCTGTCAGAGCGCCGACAGACACAGCGAGGAGAATGATTAGAGAGGCAGCGCGCCGCCCCATCTCATCATTGCTCTCAATTGTATCAGCAACTACAATGCTGATACAATTAAAAGCAATATCCTTGGTGGGGGAGGCCGGTGACATCGCTGGCACTGGGCCCCCCTAACTAGCCGTACGCCACTCCTGCCACCACAAGTGGGCCCCCCCCGGCAGTCCAGGCATTTGACCGGGTTTGTCGGGTGCTGACGCCGGCCCTTGGTAATAGCTCTCCCAGGGATCATAACAAACATTGCATGCAATCCCTGCACTCAATCAGCGCTGGCATCACTGTCCCCTCCTTCGGACAGATCAGACATCCTTAGGAAGTGAGAGACTAGCCAAGAGATGTCAATTACATGCAAAGGAGGGGAGAGTGAAGCCTTCGATGATTGGCTGAAGGGATCGTGTGACATATCAAAGTCATGCTATCCCCAGGAAAGTCAGTGCCGAAACATCTGAAATGCCATTTTTAATGGCACCCACACTATTTATATGTGCGTTTACGCTTTCAAAGATAATTCCAGCAATATGGCTACATGGCCAGTTCATTCCTCCATTACTGAGAAATCAGTATTTTATTTTTTATGCAAATGAGGCTGCAGAGCTATTTGTAGATCTGAAGCCTTGGCTGCTCCTGCTCTATTCCCCACCCAGTTTTGCCTCCTCCTGCTTGACTCACAGTCTTTATGCTGTGGGACTCTTTGGCAAAGGAGTGGTCAGTCAAGCAGGAGAAGGAGACTGTGGGTGCGGAATAATGCTGGAGTGACAGAGGCTTCGGATCTACAAATATCTCTTCAGGTATCTTTATTTAAAAATGTGATACTATAAGGATTCATCCATAAATCAGACCTGTGTCCACAAAGATTGTAGGGTGACACACAATCTTTGAGTTTGTACTATGAATCTGTAGTCACTTCATGGATCACAATATTGCCCCTTGTGAGCCACTGTATTTTTTCTTAGAAATAATTTTTTTAGGGGAGAATTCTTCGATAATGTAACATGCTATCATGCATGCTACATTCATTTTTTCCAGACTCATACTTAATGCATAATATCTCTTTATACCTATATACACCGTGTGCAGAATTATTAGGCAAGTTGTATTTTAAAGGATTTTTTTATTATTGATCAACAACTATGTTCTCAATCAACCCAAAAGACTCATAATTATCAAAGCTTAATATTTAGGTTGGAGTGTTTTTTTTTAGATTTGGTTATCTTAGAAGGATACCTGTTTCTGCAGGTAACTATTACTGTGCAGAATTATTAGGCAACTTAATAAAAACCAAATATATTCCCATCTCACTTGTTTATTTTCACCAGGTAAACCAATATAACTGCACAAAATTTAGAAACAAACATTTCTGACAAGCAAAAACAAAACCCCAAAAAATTAGTGACCAATATAGCCTCCTTTCTTTATGATGACACTTAACAGCCTACCATCCATAGAGTCTGTCAGTTGTTTTATCTGTTTACGATCAACATTGCGTGAAGTAGCCACCACAGCCTCCCAGACACTGTTCCGAGAGGTGTACTGTTTTCCCTCCCTGTAGATCTTACATTTTATGAGGGACAATAGGTTCTCTATGGGGTTCAGATCAGGTGAACAAGGGGGCCATGTCATTATTTTTTCATCTTTTAGACCTTTACTGGCCAGCCATGCTGTGGAGTAGTTAGATGTATGTGATGGAGCATTGTCCTGCATGAAAATCATGTTTTTCTTGAACGATATCGACTTCTTCTTGTACCACTGCTTGAAGAAGTTGTCCTCCAGGAACTGGCAGTAGGTCTCGGAGTTGAGCTTCACTCCATCCTCAACCCGAAAAGGTCCCACAAGTTCATCTTTGATGATACCAGCCCATATCAGTACCCCACCTCCACCTTGCTGGCGTCTGAGTCGGAGTGGAGCTCTCTGCCCTTTACTGATCCAGCCTCTGGCCCATCCATCTGGCCCATCAAGAGTCACTCTCATTTCATCAGTCCATAAAACCTTTGAAAAATCAGTCTTAAGATATTTCTTGGCCCAGTCTTAATGTTTTATCGTATGTTTCTTGTTCAAAGGTGGTAACTTTTCAGCCTTCCTTACCTTGGTCATGTCCCTGAGTGTGGCACACTTTGTGCTTTTTGATACTCCAGTAATGTTGCAGCTCTGAAATATGGCCAAACTGGTGGCAAATGGCATCTTGGCAGCTTCACGCTTGATTTTCCTCAATTCATGGGCAGTTATTTTGTGCCTTTTTTGCCCAACATACTTCTTGCGACCCTGTTGGCTATTTGCCATGAAACGCTTGATTGTTCGGTGATCAAGCTTCAAAACTTTGGCAATTTCAAGACTGCTGCATCCCTCTGCAAGACATCTCTCAATTTTGGACTTTTCAGAGCCCGTCAAGTCTCTCTTCTGACACATTTTGCCAAAGGAAGGAAGTTGCCTAATAATTAAGCACCTTATATAGGTTGTTGATGTCATCACACCACACCCCTCCTCATTACAGAGATGCACATAACCTGATTTACTTAATTGGTAGTTGGCTCTCAAGCCTATACAGCTTGGAGTAGGACAACATGTATAAAAAGTATCATGTAATCAAAATACTCATTTGCCTAATAATTCTGCACACAGTGTATAAAATTACAACTACACACCATGGCAATGACATTTTTTGTTTTTCAAATAAACAATGGATGGTATTGTGTCTCAGAGCTATTTGGACAAATGAAATCAATCTCAAACACCTGTGATAATTATTTTACCAGGTGTGCCCAATTAAAGGAAAGCTACTGAAGAAGGATGTTACACATTTTTACACAGGACCCAGGTTTCTAACAATATGGGAAAGAAAAAGGATCTCTTTGCTGCCCAAAAGCGTCAAACAGTGCAATGCTCTGGACAAGATATGGAAAGAATAGATATTTCATGACTACTTAAGAGTTATCTTCATGCCGTACAGACCTTTGTGGCAGATATATTGCACAGACAGGTTTGTGCAAATAAAGGCATAATGAGGAAGGTGTCTGCCAGACAAACTACTCAGATTAAGAGAGTAGCTTCCTAAATACCATTATAAAGAAACAAACAACTATTTGAAGCTGCTGGTGCCTCTGGAGTTCTGTGAACCTCAAGGTGTAGGATCCTACTGTTTGGCCACCAATGCTCACAAGCAGAAATGGTTGCGGTGGGCCCATCCATACAAAAAGACTGATTTTAAAACTGTTTCTATCTGAAGAGCGCCATCCAACCCTGGATGGTCCAGATAGATAGAGCAGTGGATGGTTGGTGGATGGCCACCATGTCCCAACAAGATTGCGATGTTTGTAAGGAGGTGACACAGTCATTTTTTGGGCCAAAATCATGGGGAGAGAGCTGGTAGGCACCTTTAGATTGGCCTAGGATGTGAAAATGACAATGGCAAAGTATATAGAGTTTCTGACTAACCACTTTCTTCCAAGTTACAAAAAGAATAACTGTGACATCTGTAGCAAAATCATTTTTATGCTTGATAATGCCTCATCTTATGCTGCAAAGAATACCTCTGAGTCATTGACTGCTATAGGCATAAAAGGAAAGAAACTCATGGTGTGGCCACCATCTTCCCCTGACCCCAACCCTATAGAGAACCTTTGGAGTATCCTTAAGCAAAAGATCTATGAGGGTTGGAGGCAGTTCACATCAAAACAGCAGCTCTGGGAAGCTATTTAGACATACTGCAAAGAAATTCAAGCAGAAACTCTCCAAAAAATCACAGATTCAATGGATACAAGAATTGTTATGGTGAAATCAGAGAAGGGGTCCTGTGCTATCATGTAACTTGGCCTGTGAAGATGTGTTTGATTGGAAAATCTTTTCATTTCAGTAAATGTAACCTCTTAATGTTGCAAATTCAACAAATGACCATTTTCACTTCTTTACAACCTAAAAAATGTTTGGGATTTCTTTTGTGTATCATATTTTGGAACAGTGCATTTTGAGTTTATTTTAGTTTTGAAAAAAATAATACTATTGGGAAGTTCATCCAATAAAATTTGATTTATACTGTAAAGGTTGGTGATTTCAACATTATACTGACTCATTTGCATCATCAATTTTGAGAAAAATAGCATTTGAAACTCAATGTATTACTGTATGGCGGCCAGAATAGGGGACACTATTACTCCACAATGGGGACACTTATAATATTTCCAATTGTGGCTCATATAAAATTTATAGAGTCACAATTTGGGATGTTACAACTGTATAACTCTATAAAAAGTCTATGCTATTAGTGCATGGGGGCAATAATGGTGTGTCTTACCACTGCACTGTAGCCACTGGGGAGAGGGCACTACTGTTGTATTTAAGTACAAACACAGACGTTATTACTGAATGGGAATACAATGAGGAATTTTATTGGGGCTACAAAAGGGTACATATGCATTAAAGGGAACCTGTAATTTCCCCAAACACTATTAACCTACAGATATGGGATCCACCTGCAGGTTAATATTATTCTAAAGCTGTTGAACCTCCTCAATGACAGCCCAGTTATTCGGAGGAAATAAACTTTATTCCTCCTGACAGCCTACGGCTTTTAGTTATAGTGGTGCGGCCGGCGCGTCTTCAGTCCCCATGAAGGCTATAGTCAGCGGTGGCTGTAGCCGAGCCAGATCAGTGGCAAGCTGCTTGTCAGTCAGTGATTGGAAGTGTTTAAAGCCACCGGTCACTATGTTTTAAGTGATGACTTAAACTTGCCTCTGTGACTTGAAAGCATAAGGCTGCAAGGAGGTATAAAGTTAATTTCCTCCCAGTAGGCGAACTTTCAGTGCGGTGGCTGCACAGCTTTATAATGCTATTAATTTATAGATTAACGGTTAATCATTAACCCCATGTCTTCAGGTTAATAGTGTTATTTGAGATGACAGGTTCCTTTTAATACAGAATAGGGGCCACCCAGTGGGAAATTTCTACTGTGAGGGGGTCATAAAGGGAAACATCACTACGGTAATATATATTATTTTTTCAGATACTGATACTGCTACTTTGGAGGTTACAAAAGGGAGGTACTACTGTTACAGTGAAGGGCACCAGAGCTGTACTGTTGCACTTTTCTTCTTTATTTGGAGCAGTGTAAAAATAAAAAAATAACAGAAGTGTGAAGGGTACTGTAGAAGTGATCATGTTTCTATGTGCATAGACAAGTCCTGCACCAGATGAGGAAGAAAAGTGACAATAAATTACTTAATATGGATGTGTTACTGCTAAGTAAGTATATTTATGTGTACTATATGTTACGACTGTGCCCTTCCACTCACACAGGGGTTAACAAACCATGGGAAATGTAAACAACAGTTCCCTATACAGGCTAGGAGTACCATAAACCTAACCCTATTTTGTCCCTGCGTGACCACGGAGGTTGGCACCTTAAAGTTATGCAATGGCGCCCCTACTCAACATTGGCTGACCCCCTTAGTGTCTTCAACTGTACCCTAAACTATAAAACAAGTGTAACACAAAACAGTAAGAAACATAAGAGAAGTGCACACAGGCAGAGAGTGAGACACAGGGCTAAGGACGTGTTCACACAGTCATACAGGGAAGAGGAAGGACACTCAAGGAAACCCAAAAGACTTATGAAATAAGTGGAATACCTCCAAATGTCAAATGAAACAGAAAGAGTGAATGCTGCAAAGGGGGGAAAAGCATAAGCAAACTGCAGGGATAAGCAAAAGCGATAACTTAGCAAGATTTTCCTAAATTAAGGAACTAGGCCTCCAAACATCCATCAATCTTGGACTATAGCCAGCGCTGAAGGCATGTTCATGGCGAATATATATAGCCCCTCCCAAGATGTGATAGGGCAAACAAAACAAAGAAGTGAATATACCTGAATAGAAATAAAACAGAAAGACAAGGCAAAAGAAAGCAAAGGAAAGACAAGAGAACTAACAGCAGTTGGACTGAGACAAAACAGGCTATGGTCTTGGTATAATGGATTTTGTTTAGTAACAGGTTGGTGGTCATATTCAGAATCTATGTGGTTATAACAAATGGTCATTATGTAGTGTGGTGGTATTTATCCCTTCTATGTGGTTTACTATTAGAAGATTTCTTCAGTAACAATAAAATGAGATTTGTTACTTGGTAACTGATTACTACTTAGAAGTATTACTTAGAAAATGACCTTGTTGTTGTGTTTTCTATGAAATTTAGATATTTTATCTGTAGGCCCCTCTAGAACTCTATAGGGGTCCATACATCTGTCCACTAAGCTGGGGGGGGGGCCCAGATCCAAAGATTCAAGTGGGGTCGATAGAATTCTAGTTATGCCACTGCATATACCCAATCCTTCAGCTCTAGTTATAAATAAGTAGTTTCTTGGTAAAGTTAGATTGTACACGTTTATTACTTTATAATGAAATAAAACCTTGTATAACACTTAGAATAGATTTATTGTTTTCTTATGCATTACAGGTCACTTGCAATAAATGCTGATTAGAAAAAAATGACATCTCATTGTAATTATCATCTTTTGGATATACAAATAGAATGTGCAACAACTGACAATATACCTATCATTAAAAAGTAACCTGAATTGGATTGTATACGAATAGCACTACCACATACACAGCACTGTACAAAGACTGATACATCGGGGCTGGTCTCGGGCATGTGCTATAGATATCTAAAACCTCAGCTGTGTTATTAATGCTAATGTATTACACACATGCAATACACGATCATGCAGAATATAACGCGATGGGTATAAATATGACATAAAGCGTCATGCACATGAGTTCTCATCAAGGTTCCAAAAATTACCTAATTTTCATGTTTGCCTCATATGACTAAAGGGTACTTTACATGCTGCGACATCGCTAGCGATCTCGTTAGCGATGTGAAATTCTAGATCGTAAGTGCGATCTTTCGAGATCGCACATAGGTCCTTTTACGCATGTGCGATCTCAAAAGATCGCATTTGCGATCTAGCATTTCACATCGCTAATGAGATCGCTAGCGATGCCGCAGCATGTAAAGTAGCCTTTATCCTTTATACATCACGTCCATATTGGGTGTTAAATAAATGTCATTAAAGGGGTATTTCTATTTCATAAAGTGATGGCAACTCTACTGTCCCAGACCGGCAACTAAGGCTGACCCCATTAACTTTTAGAGAGTATGGTAGAGTAGGTGACTGCAAACAGCAGTGAAGGGAAAGGCTGGGAAGCGGTGGCAGCACTTAATCAGAGGAAGAGGTTGGACCTCCACCAATTAAGTAATAACATATCTTAGTGATATGCCATTTATTTTATGAGGCTTTATGCATATGTCTGTTTTACAGATTTACACTGTATGGATCCCTTCTATAAATTCATAAATTTATGAACCTCTGCTCATAGACGGATTTATAGTAAGGTGTGAAAAAGGTCTTTCACTGACTTATTATAGGGGTTTCTAAATACTTAATTTATACAGTTTGGATTTGGTGTCAAGGTATATACATGGGGAATATTTATGTTTATAATTGGAAATATTAATTGGGCAATCTAGCATTGTTCAATACCGGCACCTTACCTAAATACATGGCACATTACCCTACAAATTGCTTTGAGGCCACATATCCATATGCCAGATGACAGTTCATCCCATTGTGAGTAGTAAATAAGACCTCTACAGTTAGATATTTGAGCCTCTTCTGAATCCCAGACACTCGGTTTCAGTAAACATTATGTAAGAAGGCATAAGAGCTAATAAAAGAGGATAGGAGAAAGTTGTAGTGTCCTCATGGCTCAGCGTAAATGAAATTGGCAAGAGTTTATCAGATTTACGAGGGCGGCCAAAAGTAGACTGGTATGTTCTGTAATCAGTGCACAGTATTCTTCCCCATTCTGGATAAATAAGAAAGTGTATATGTGAGAACATACAGTACTATTCCTGTAATATTTCACATTTTTCTCTAATTTTGTTTTTTTTTTATAATATAAATCTGGTTAGAGAATCATTGCACTTCAATTGTGTAAACAGGTAGAGTTGTGAAATTCTCCATTCCAGGAAAAGCCTAAGCCGAGCCGTTGCTAAAGTGACCCCGCGCTGTGAATGTGCTTCCTGTTTACCTGGGTACTGTTATTTTGTACAATGGATAAGTCACACTGGATTTTTTTCACTACCTTTAGAATGGTTTCACTAAAATTTGGTAATGATGTTGTTTTCGCATGGATAGGCTGTGCATGGCCAAGAATTGATGTCGGAGGAAAAATCTGGTGTTACGCTGTGCACTTTCAAGTGAATGAACAGTCTAAGGCTATGTGCGCACGTGTGCGTATTACATGCAGTTACGCTGTGATCTGCAGCACAGCGTAACTGCATGCGTCCTGCGTCCCCTGCACAGTCTATGGAGATTGTGCAGGAGCCGTGCGCATGTGACATATTAGAACGCAGCGATTCGGCTGCTGCCCGAATCGCTGCATTCTAAGAAGTGACATGTCACTTCTTCCGTGCGGTTTGCATGCTGTCTATAGGGAGAGGCAGCAGGCAGAGCGCATGTTCTCTGCCGGCACCATGCGCTTCAGAACGGAGCTTTTCAGCTGCGCTCTGAAGCGCACCTTTTAGGTGTGGTGCAGAGCGCACACGTGCGCACATAGCCTAATACCAAATCACACCAATTCCTTCTCCTTTATACTGTTGATCTTATCTCTGGCTTATAAAATGGGGTCTTGAATGAGGGAATTTCATATATAACACCTCCAATGGGAACCCTACTGAAGGAAAGTACGGTATCGTAAATAGCACTTGTCTTCTGTTCTTTGACTATATAGATGTATGTGTTTTAATATTAACACTATCTTAGGGAATTGCTCAACACACCCAACACAGGCGTATAAGAGGCTCCAATATACAGTTTAGCTTCATTCTTTGCAGTGTTTTTGCCTAGGGTTGAGCCATGGGGGTTAACAAAAGTGTATTCGTAAAGGGATCCAACAAAAAAACGAACAGGAAAAACCAATCCCTCAATTCCCTAATTCCTATTAGCTTTTTAGGGTTGATCCATGCAAATGCAACCAGCCATTTACCAGGTAATGCAGCTCCAGTAAAGCAGCTACATAGTAAATAGAAAATATCCAATTTATAGGAAAGTATACTATCTATAGCACTATTATACACAGGTCATGCCATATTATGCACAGAGCATTATTATATACAGGACAATGCCATGTCCCCTAATAAAAATATAAATACCGCCCGTTACCTAATCTATATGTATCTGGATGGCAACATCATTTTTCTTATTTATTTTTGGGTTTTCTTTATTATTTTACATTTCTGTTATCATTACTTGGAAAGGATATTATCATACATTCCACATATTAGTAGTTAGAAAATTGCTGATTTTAAAATGGAATTAATGGGGTAATGGGGTAAACATTTGCATAAAATTTCCAAAAAGTGGATGTCAAATGTTGTTCTTATGAGAGCTTGGTAGAGGATAAGCTTGTAGACATTTAGTTACAGGGAATCTGTAATGTCCCCAAATGATTTTGTCCTGCAGTTGTAGGGTTAGTTTTCAGGTTAATAGTGTTACATTGTTGCCCAGTCAATTTACTGAAGGCGCGGCTACTTGGAGAAAAGAAATCTTATTCCTTCTGCAAGCCGCCGGCTTTAAGTAGTAGAAGCTTGCCTGGTGCAGCTTCAGTCACTGTTCAGTGCAGAGTGCGCGGTGGCTCTAAGCCCACCACAATGCCTTTATTGACAGCTTGCTTAGCAGTACATCTATGGAGAGCAAGCCGTCAGTGTCGAACTTTTTTTTCAGCTACCATTCACAGCTGTTACCACTCCATGCACACGTCTCTGACTGAAAGCCGGCTCTACTGGGAGGAATAAAGTGTATTTTATTCTGGTTGTCACTCTTTCAGCAAGACAACCAGACAGCATTATAAGATTATTAACATGCAGATTAACCCTATATCTGCTGGTTAACATCATTTGGGGACATGACAGGTTCTGGTCTCATAACTTCTATCTACATGTTTGTGTTTATCATATACACACCACGCTTCTTGTTGTATTGTCTTCTTATCTATCTCTATTCATGTTTTTTAAGCTTACTTATACGTCTGAAGTAGGGGACAGTGAAGACGGCACTGATTGGGCACTGTTCTTGCATGATATAATAACCTCACATGAGCTCCAAGAGAGCGAGTGCCAACACCACTGGATTGATGCCGGGATGGGAGGTGAGTATAAACTTATTTTATTATAATGGGTCAAACATGGGGAATGTGAACGGATTGACCAAGTAGTGGACAACTCCTTTAAGGGATGAAATTCTGCCCATGCACATGTTCCTCTGGGGAGAAGAGATTGGAGCTAATTGCATGGGACTCCTTATTTAATAATTTTCCACCAATTATATTTCATCTTTATAAATGTAAGAACCACAGTATATGGAGTTCTGTATTAGAAAAATAATCTTAATACATTCTAATAATAAACAGCAAAGACAGTGTTAAAAAGTTGCCATTTTGAACTGGTCATTGTCAGTCAACTGGTTATGGATGTAATGCACATATTATTTTCTATAGTATGTATCTATACTGCTCTTTACCCTAAGCCCAATCTTTTAATAAGGTACAGTACAGATTTTCAGGACATTTCGTTCTTGGTCATGTGAGCCTCTTTGTATATAAGTTTCGGACCTTTGTAAATGTAAATACAGTTTATTTTCCATAAGGTAGCGTCCATGGAAAATGACTTTGAACAACACAAACTCATGCTCAATGTTGGGACTCTGTAATAAATACATTTTTTGTATATTTAAAACCACCCACATTGAAGTTCTTGCTATACAGGGATAAACTATTTGCTTTAAAAGTTCACCCTAGCATAGCTTTTAGTCCACTCATAAACTAAGAGGCTTCTCAACTGTCAGTGATCTGCAAACGTTACAGAACACACATTGAAGGAGACACGAGCCGCATTGCGTCCCTCCAGCTGCTGGTCATATGATCAGAGGAATGATAGAAAGGAAAATGCTAGAAATGAGCGAATCAAACTTGTGTTGAATTTTTGGAAATTAGCTAAAGTTAGAAAATGTAAACAACAAACAAATGTAACGCTTGGCACAAATCACCAAAAATGTTCATTGCCATCTTACAGATTGCAGAATACCGCATCAGCCAACGATAGCTCACATGACCTTGGGCACAACTGGGCATCCTACCCTTTTACAGTTTCTATATCACATGGTGTAATACAACCAATCATGAGGGACTATTGTAGCCAGCTGTAAAGCAGATGCAGGGAATGTAGCAGCCATTTGGTGGTGTATCTGAATAGTAACAAGATGTTAAAGCTTAGCTATAGAACTAGTGAGAGAAAGCCATAAAACAGTGAAAAACTACACAGGTAATGTCTGTGACTTCACAGCAGTGAAATATGGTTAACATCCATTTACACATAGCCAGATATGTTGAGGTAATATGACATTACTAAGAGAATGTTTGAATTGGGGGGCTTGAGAGGGGTTGGAAACAATGCTAGGAGACCTCAGTATTATTAACATCTTTGCAGGGCAATTAGTGCAAATCGCTTCCCCAATAATTACATTTTAGGTCAAAATTCGGCAAGGCTGCCATATTAAAATTTCAAAAGATCTGCTCAACCCTAGAAGATACAGCTAATAACAAGAAAAAACAATGGAGATGAACACCAGAGGGAGACTTTCCACTTGACCAAACGTGGAAATAAAGCCTTATACTAATTCCAGTAAATTCATTATGTTTTATATGATATTAGGGTATAACATAAATAGCAATCCTATAATATACTGACACAGGGGCGGACATATTATTGGGGCAACCTGTGCAGATGTACAGAGGCCCAAGAGGTAAGGGGGCCACTTCTACCTCCAAAGAAGCAAGCAGCTTTTGTCGTTGAAGGACCTATTGGGCTGCAAAGGCCCTAATTACTGTTCTTACACAGGGGCCTTTCCTGTCTCTGTCCACCATTGTACTGACATATACAGCTATTTTTTTGTAGCCTACTAGTGGGATGTAGGCTGATCACGTCGTATAATACAAATAGTTATTTACCAAATAACAATTGCATTTTAGCATAATTACAGTGTACACATAGTAGAAGCCATCTTGTAGACTGATCCAAGACTGAACCAAAATGCTGAACATGAAAGCAATGAAGGATAAAGCAGCCAATCTGTGATGGGCTCACTAACAGTAACTTTGTAATGCATTTTACGGAAGATACAGCCAGTCACAGTCCATAGCTGCAGTTTGCATTCTGCAGACGCCAATTGTGAAATCTGCCTGGTCTGTACAGCGTTGGGGCTCGTGTAGATGGCAGTAATTTCGGTCCAAGTGCGATCCGACAGAACATTGTATTGCCCTCTTGACCAACGTTATTCAATAATGCAGTGCATATGTTCAACTTTTTCTTTGGACCAAGTTGTCCGAGGAAAATATTCACAGCATGCACAATTTGCCTCCATAAATAGGATCAGACTCGGCCATTCAAGTCTATGGGTCTGTAAAAAAATCAGAATACACTTAGATGGCATTTGAGTGCAGTCCAATTTTTACGGACTGACAGAATGGAGAAGATGGAGAACTTTTTTTATTATTATTCTCCATATCCCAAAAAATGGATCCCATTCAGATCAGAGTCTGATTAGCATAATTGAACTTTTTTTCTCGGATGGAGAAAATACGGTATCGTGACCCTAGTCTTCACTGTAGCAATTTACATTTTAGAAAGTGATATCTTTTCATTAAATGCTATAATAGAAGATGTGTTGGTCAACAAGGTAATCCAGTCCTTCTAATGACAAGAAAAATTATGAGTGCAGCTTTAGGGTAAAATAAGATTGAATTCAGAGAAAAAAGAAGCCTCACTGGGCTGGGAGCACATGAGGATGACCAGATGTATATCATGCGAGACTCCAGCCAAAAGCCCTGACCACGGGGTAATATATGAAAAACAAGGTGCAGGTGAATCTCCAGAAAATCATGTTTTTATTGTAGCAAAAAATTAAAAGTCCATACATAACCTGTGGAATGACTTTAAAAGTGAAAACACCTTTTAATAAATTAGCTGGAGTCTTACCAAAACTTTGCAACTAGTGATACACTGATGCCCCCAGCAACTGACAGAGAAAGGCTACCCATGCAAATCTCTCCTCTGATTTCTTAGGCTTAAAGGGGCATTCCCATCTCCAAGATCCTATCCCAATATGTAGTAGGTGTAATAATATTAATAATAATAATAATAGTAATAATAATAAAAAACACCTCCAATTAGAAATGTAGACTAGTTCTTCTGATTCACTATGTTGTTTACCTTATGTTTAGGGCATTGCAGGACTTTATGTATCCATGACCACACATATAATCACAGTTAGTTGCTTTTGGTTGTAACCATAGATACCTAAGGTACTGCAATGCCCTGCACAAGAGGTAAGCGGAATAGCGAATCAGAAGAACTATACTACATTTCTAATTGGAGGTATTTGCTTATATTATTATTACACCTACTACATATTGGGATAAGTTCTTGGAGATGGCAATACCCCTTTAATTCACTAATTTTGTGCTGGAAACAGTCCATAGACTTAAAGCATAACCGTTGTTTTAATTTTTATTTAATTAACAGTAGCCATGAAAATAAGCAACTTTGTAATATATTTTATCAGACAAATGTGCTTCTTTCTCTGACAGAATTGATCAGTATTATCAAAATTCTCAATTCTGAGGTAAAATCTGTATTCAGGGAAGACTCTCCCATTACTGAGATAGGAGATGGCAGCTGTTACTGATGAGATTCTATGTAGCTACCATGTTTTTCTTAAAATAAGCCCTAGCAGGGATTTTAAGCATTTTCAGAGCAAGGCTTAAATATAAGCCCTTCCCTGAAAATAAGCCCTAGTCGCGGATCAATAATGAAGTGTGCATGCAGCTAAAAAAGTTACATATACTGCAGGACACTTCATTATAGAAAGCGGGCACCCCGCAATCACACTGACCAGACGCTGAGTGGCAGGACCTGTAGCGATCGCACCCCCGCACACATCACATCACACACACAATCACACATCACATCACACACACAATCACACATCACATCACACACACAATCACCCTTCAGATCGCTCACACACACACACTCACGACATCCAGCGATACCGATCCTGAAAAACCGTGAGGTGGAGTGCAAGGACCTGGGACACATAACTTCCTCCCATCCCTACAGCCAGGGTAGATGCTAGAATGTACGGGCTCCTGACAGGTATAACCTAACGGACACACTCTGTACCGCTGGATGGATGGAGTGTGTGTATGTGATATCTAATGTGTGTGTATGAGTGTCTGTGTTATGAGTATGTGTGTGTGTCCGTCCAGCAGCAGGAGGCTGCATGCAGCATACTTGCTGGCAGTTGCTGCCGGAGATCACAGGGAGGACTTCGGAGTCACTCAGCCGTCCGGGGTCTGGTAAGTATGAGTTTCCTGAGAAGGGGGGGTGTCTGTTTTTTTGGGGGGAGTAAACTTACCCCCAACCGTGTTTCTCCAAGAATAAGACCTCCTCCAAAAATAAGCCCTAGCGCTTTTTTGGGGACAAAAAAAAGTATAAGCCAGTGTCTTATTTTTGGAAAAACATGGTAGAAGAGGGAGGAGGGGGCGGCCCTCTGCCTCTAGCTCCTCCCTCTGCCTCTAGCTCCTCCCTCTACCTCTCTCTTCCCTCTTGCTTCTCCCTCTGCCTCTAGCTCCTCCCTCTGCCTCTAGCTCCTCCCTCTACCTCTCTCTTCCCTCTTGCTTCTCCCTCTGCCTCTAGCTCCTCCCTCTGCCTCTAGATCCTCCCTCTACCTCTCGATCCTCCCTCTACCTCTTGCTCCTCCCTCCACCACTCGCCCTTCCCTCTCACTCCTCCCTTTGCCTTTAGCTCCTCCCTCTACTTCTTCCCTCTCGCTCCTCCCTTCTCCCGTCATCATAGAATCTCATCAGTAACAGCCGCCATCTCCAATCTCAGTAATGGGAAAGTCTTCACTGAATAGATTTTACCTCAGAATTGAGGATTTTGATAATGACTGATCAATTCTGGCAGAGAAAGAAGCAGATGTGTCTGATAAGATACAATAGTACATTACAAAGTTGCTTATTTGCATGTGAATTATCGATTTATGAGATAAAAATTATAACGATGGTTACGCTTTGATATAGAGATAATGGGAATTTATCAAAATCCCAACCATGTTTTTTTTCAAACCATAGCATTGTGAGTTTATTGGGGTGCACATTACCATGAAAAACTGCAGTAAAAGAGAACAGATCAGGCTTGTTTCTTCTACAAAATTACCATTACCTAAGTTACATTTGGCATCGCACAGCCGCACTAACCGAAGATCCAAATCTGCGGATCATGATGTAACCGCATAATTCTTACCTTATTTTCAAAAGTATATTTTATAATATATGCATTTTCCAGCATTTAGGCTCCAGTCAAGGATCGACATGATGAAATCATCATATAGCAATGTGTCATAATGCAACTTTTGCATTACACTGTAAATGGTGTATGATAATTGTGCGGGGGTTGGCTGAATATTGGGATACTATAGATTTGTGAATTTGTAACGACAACTACCGAACACATTACACAATGCAGTACACAAATATACATGCATGTAATTAAGTGCAATGTGTAGGATTATAGTGCGCACAATCAGTAACGCTCTAAAATACTAAACATTCAAACTTTTTATATCTAAATAGATGTTTAAGAATTTCATAATTTATATTGGTGTTGTACTGTAATTTTTTTTACACAAAAGTAAGATACATTTCTATCTGTCTTCAACCACCACTAAGTGGAGTCCGGGAGCTTAAAAGGAACCTGCCACAAGATTTGGCAACTCTAAGCTGTGGCCACCACCACTGAGCTCTTATATACAAGAGTCCAGCCCAAGCTGTATAACATAAAAAAGACCTAAAGGACGGTCAGGTCCGATAGGCGGCGCCTCCTCTCTCCGGTATGGCGCCTCCACTCTGCGGCGCTTTCCGTCCTTCTTGTTCTGTGGCCTGTGTGCATGATGCATCTACGCCATAAACAGTAGCTGGCATTGAGGTCCTGCGCAGGCGCACTTTGATCTGCCTTCCTCAGGGCAGATCAAAGTGTTGTAGTGCGCATGCACGAGCGGTCTTTAACCTTTCCTCGAGTCTGTGCAGGGCAGATCAAAGTGCGCCTGCGCACATTTACATCATCGGCCTGTGTGGATGACGTAGACGAGTCATCTACACTAGGCTAGGTAGAAGGAGGACAGAGATCGCAGCAGAGAGGAGGCGCCACACTGGAGAGCAGCGACACCCAACTGATTGAATCGCCCTTTAGGTGAGTATTATAAAAGAGTTTTTTAATTATACAGAGCGGCCTGGGCACTTATATACAGTATTCTGGAATGCTTTATATAGGAGCTCAGTGATAGTGACCGCAGCCCATAGTCGCCAAATTTGGTAACAGGTTCCCTTTAATGAACTTTTATTTATAATCCACTTAACACTTTAATTATAGCAAAGTGAGGTGCGGCAATTAAAAAGAATATGTCAGCTGTTTTTTGCTATGCAATGTGAGGGCAGCATCTTGTAGGACCAGAGACCCTGATTCCAGATGTGTCACTTACTAAACTGGGTGGTGCCTCAATAAAATCAGTGTTTTATCACCACAACAGGGCTAGGTGTCTCCTGTCAAATGCTCTGTGTAACTCCACCCCCACTAGTGATTAGCAACTTTTTCTCAAGGCACAGTATGCACAGAAAGCTAACAATCTTTGGTGTGAACAAGGGTATACTGGGCTCAACATTCTGAGTACTGCTAGATCTGCAGCAGAAAAAACATCAAAATTACTGCATGCAGCCAAGCTAGTGAATAATTGTCTCTGCCCCTACATCACTCAGCTCTCAGATTACATAGCAAAAACCTGGGGACAGATTCCCTTTAATTAAGGAGACTGGCATGATGGTGTTCACAATGTCTTAAAAAGTGCAAGATAAACAACAAATATAAAAAAAAGGAATTTTAATAGGCAAAAATATATGTTTACTTAAAAAAAACTACATCAAATCTTAACTAACAGGTAGTAAAACAATTGTAGAAAAAATTATTGATATTATATATATATACTGGGGCAACACATTCTTTGAACGTTTTTAGAATTGAGGATCACATTCTACTTTTTGGTTTAATATAATTTTGAGACTCATCTAATTAACACCATTTTGCTCTACTCCAATTGATAACCTACCAGTGAGAAGTGGTCAACAGACAAGGTGCAGATTCATTGACGTAAAGGTAAAGTTTTATTAAAAAAAGGAATGTATGAATGGATGAATAGGATGACGATGATGATGGTGATGATAAAGTAATAGACAAGCCATAAGACATAAACCACAGGAGAAAGAACCAGCAATACCGCAAATCAAGAGTGCAATACCGGAAATCAAGAGAGCAATACAGTATGTTCTACAGTATTGGCAATAACTTGGAGGAAATTTCAGAAATGAAATATAAGCAGCTATTGAATCACATATCAATGCCCCTAGCGAGTTTTAATGGCGTCCTCTGCCCACTAGTGTTACAATTCACAAGGAACATTGTAAAATGTAATTGACTCTACAGAAAGAGAAAAATGGTACCACTGCCCAACACAAGCGTAGACAACTGATTTACTACCATCTCATTTTATACTAATTGTTTACTAATTTACAAAACACTAGCATAAAATCTGTTAAAGGACCTTGACTGATGTACCCTGGGCAAGAAAAGTCATGTCATGAGTGGGGTGCTACAGAGCAACATCTTTCTTGTAGTTCTTCCTCAATGGAAGAGCCAAGTCATCATTCTTGGAGGATCCCAATCCATTTCATTACAGGAGTTTATGAGATTATATGTAATTAGTGCAACAGCTCCATTTTCGTCCATGGGCTATGTCTGGCAGTTAAGCTCTGATCAACTGAATGGAGTAAAGCTGCAAAGTCAGAAAGAGACCATGGATATTTCTATGAAAAATATAAAGGTTCTACTTTTAAAGAACTCCCAACACACAGTCTAGTACACCTGAGGCACAGCTATAGAGGTGTAGAGGTAGAAGTCAAACCAGACCTTGATGCCTGAAGGGCCAGAAAAGCATATACCAGTACTGTAAGTGGTATGTGAAGGCTGGGCTGTTTCAGATTCTAAATTTGGTACCTTTTAAAGGGGTTTTTATTTCAGATATCTTCATTGGAATCTGCACCTACATTGAGATTGAGGTCTCGTGCCCATGGGAATGGGAAGTTGGTGGTGCATGCATGGCTTGCTCTATTGAGAACCCCAAGTGGAGGATACTATGGATACACGACCACCTTCCTATACCCGTCAGTAGACAACGTTCACTCTGTTCTTGAGATAAATGTCTGTCAAATCGGTGGACCTGCACTTATCAGACTTTATGAGACATCTTGTTGATAGGTCGTACATGTCTTAGGTTGGGAGTATACTTGGACATTTTATCTTGGCCTTCTACCTGCTTGAATGGTACATCCAACGTTGACCATGTTACCTTTCCTGCCATCTGATACTGTACATACCTACCCTGACGACCATTGGTGAATCGTTCATGCATTGCCTGATATATAATGAGGTTTACTATGTTTGTATATCACTGTGCCATTCCATGGCGGACATTAGTCAGATTTTAAACAATTGTACAGATATTATACTCCAATATATACATATTATCCAATGAGCCTTCTCCAAAACACTGGAAAATAGCTCCTTGTGATAAAGTACCAATGTACGCTTTTGTTTTTTACGGTAGCCTCTCTCTTCCCAAGTCCCGAGTGCTAAATATTAAAATAAGCTTTATACACAAGATTTCATGCCTAAAATGACAACATGTTCTGTATATCAACTTTGATGCACAAATACCATTCAGCTTGGACAAAACACATAAAACAAAAAGGTGCAAGAATATCTCTACACAATATAAAAACACAGGAATTAAAAAGGATTTTAAGCAGATTAAAAAAAAATCTCTTAATATATTTATATATAAAAGTGTTATAGGTTTTGTCTTTGAGACAAACCCAAGGAGGAACGTTGAGAATGAGTCACTGGGGACTATAGATCCCAATATATTTCACTGTACAAGTGTAAGTGCCCATGACTGTAATGCGCACTCATCGTATTAGGGTCCATTGTCCACAAGCGTTCTCTGAGAACTCACTGTGCCCCGATAGGCAGAATGCCAGGAATGGTTAAACCAACTCATGGTCATGCTGAAGCTTCAATATAGTCACTCGCCAATGCCAAATATTCACGATTTTCAGCTGCAGGAATTTTAAATCCATTCATTTTGGTTCCTTTTGGGAAAAAGTCCTGTTGATAATCAGGATTGTCCAGACTTATTTGCTGGCCAATTTTTTGGTCCCAGATGGCAGGATAGTCATTTTCTGAGTGGTTTAGAATGGTCTGATCCGAGTTCAGGTATTCTGGATTATTCACACCATTCCCATAAGAACTCTTATGATGGCCGTTTGGAGGCTTTGTATTCTCAGGAAGGAGATTATGGTAAACTGGGTTAGCGATGGTTGAGATCTGTGTCTTCAGATTTGCCTGGTTGACATATTCTGAAATGTAGAAAAAATGAATAGATGTATAACAGTAAGCTCTTTGCATAAAACCGAAAAAAATTCCTTTGCAGGAGTCTGGGCATGAAAGAGTATAAATATCTGTGCTATGTACTGTAAAAGGAAACAGCCAAAGAGATGCCTTAATAAAGTCAGTGCTGTGTGCAGCATGTGGAACCCCCCTGAAACGTCTCAAGTCACTGATTAGCACCAATATGCAAGATGACTAATACACACTGCATTAAAAATTCTGTAAACTCCTTATGCAAATACCCTCTTCAAAGAGAAAGAGGGAAAGACTCTACCGACACCAATCCTAAAAGACTATATCGACCATTTAACAAGCTATGCTACATGACTTAAAAATAAGAAAGATAAGAGACCAAACCAGAAACTCCATTTTCAGACACATGTTAAGGGTGTTTACCCCTCATCAGTGCAAAGCAGGAAGTCTCATTTATCTGGGTGAAAGACCTCTGACAGAATTGTAAGGGGTAATGTTTCTTCCTTACATCCTGTTACACCTCTCACCCAGGGAAATCAGTCATCCTGCTTTGTACTGATGAGCAGCAAACACCCTGAAACTTGTGTCTTGTGCAAATGAAGTTTCCGGTTTCTCATATTATTCTAAGCCATGTGGCAGAGGTCATTAAAGTTCAATATTGAATTTTTGGATTGCTGCTCGAAAAGGCACTAGAGTTCAAGAAGCTATTTCTTTTTCTAAATTTCTAGAAGCACATTGTATGGCCTATAAGTCTCCTTACGCCAACTTGGCACTGTCCACAAGTCTCTCCCATCAAACTTTTTAGTGCCTAACCATATGTAAATATGTATATAATTGTAATATAGGCATGGTAATATACTCACAGATCACCATCGTCCTCAGTATCCATCGCCACTCTGGTCCTCTTTACGGGTGGGCAGATACTGGTTATTATGACTGGCTGGTCACACTGGGCTCTATGGGTGAGCTGGAAGTCGCTTTCACAATGTAAGTCTATAGCATCTTGTTCTGAAGCTCGTTCTGATGCTCAATACACTTACTTTGTAAAAGTTACTTTTGGCTGACCCATAGAACCCAGTATCTATCTATCTATCTATCTATCTATCTATCTATCTATCTATCTATCATAGCTGGTACTAACCTGGAATAGCATGGAATTCATCATCAAGACTGTCATTCAGAATGACTGTTGGGTCAGTGCTATATCTCTGGATGAAGCTGTCTTCTCTGATGGGTGGGCCCTGTGTGACGGTGGTAAAAAAGCAAATGGTAAATTCACTGTATGCATCCCAGTCATGTCTATGATAACACATTGGTGTAGCACATAGAGAAATATATGTGGGACCTTAGGATCCTATTACATTACATTGACAGTACTAGAATTACTGTCAGTACTTATGTATTTTTACATGGAATCCAGTGTGCCCTCCAATTCCCCATTGGCGTTTTGTGGTTGCCTCTATGAAAAGACATGTAAATATAGTAATACACACTACATAGAATGCTTTACATACAGTGCCTACAAGTAGTCTTCAACCCCCTGCAGATTTAGCAGGTTTGATAAGATGCAAATAAGTTAGAGCCTGCAAACTTCCAACAAGAGCAGGATTTATTAACAGATGCATAAATCTTACAAACCAACAAGTTATGTTGCTCAGTTAAATTTTAATACATTTTCAACATAAAAGTGTGGGTCAATTATTATTCAACCCCTAGGTTTAATATTTTGTGGAATAACCCTTGTTTGCAATTACAGCTAATAATCGTCTTTTATAAGACCTGATCAGGCCGGCACAGGTCTCTGGAGTTATCTTGGCCCACTCCTCCATGCAGATCTTCTCCAAGTTATCTAGGTTCTTTGGGTGTCTCATGTGGACTGACTAGACTAGGCCACTGCAACACCTTGATTTTTTCCCTCTTGAACCAGGCCTTGGTTTTCTTGGCTGTCTGCTTTGGGTCGTTGTCTTGTTGGAAGATGAAATGACGACCCATCTTAAGATCCTTGATGGAGGAGCGGAGGTTCTTGGCCAAAATCTCCAGGTAGGCCGTGCTATCCATCTTCCCATGGATGCGGACCAGATGGCCAGGCCCCTTGGCTGAGAAACAGCCCCACAGCATGATGCTGCCACCACCATGCTTGACTGTAGGGATGGTATTCTTGGGGTCGTATGCAGTGCCATCCAGACTCCAAACGTCACGCGTGTGGTTGGCACCAAAGATCTCGATCTTGGTCTCATCAGACCAGAGAACCTTGAACCAGTCTGTCTCAGAGTCCTCCAAGTGATCATGAGCAAACTGTAGATGAGCCTTGACATGACGCTTTGAAAGTAAAGGTACCTTACGGGCTCGTCTGGAACGGAGACCATTGCGGTGGAGTACGTTACTTATGGTATTGACTGAAACCAATGTCCCCACTACCATGAGATCTTCCCGGAGCTCCTTCCTTGTTGTCCTTGGGTTAGCCTTGACTCTTCGGACAAGCCTGGCCTCGGCACGGGTGGAAACTTTCAAAGGCTGTCCAGGCCGTGGAAGGCTAACAGTAGTTCCATAAGCCTTCCACTTCCGGATGATGCTCCCAACAGTGGAGACAGGTAGGCCCAACTCCTTGGAAAGGGTTTTGTACCCCTTGCCAGCCTTGAGACCCTCCACGATCTTGTCTCTGATGGCCTTGGAATGCTCCTTTGTCTTTCCCATGTTGACCATGTATGAGTGCTGTTCACAAGTTTGGGGAGGGTCTTAATTAGTCAGAAAAGGCTGGAAAAAGAGATAATTAATCCAAACATGTGAAGCTCATTGTTCTTTGTGCCTGAAATACTTCTTAATACTTTAGGGGAACCAAACAGAATTCTTGTGGTTTGAGGGGTTGAATAATAAATGACCCTCTGAATAAACTTTTCACAATTTAAAAAAAAAAATAAAAAAAGAAATAACATTCTTTTTTGCTGCAGTGCATTTCACACTTCCAGGCTGATCTACAGTCCAAATGTCACAATGCCAAGTTAATTCCGAATGTGTAAACCTGCTAAATCTGCAGGGGGTTGAATACTACTTGTAGGCACTGTAACTACAACCACTATACTGTGATATGTAATGATATTACCCCATAATGACCAAGTGGCATAAATGTATGACACTTGACTCTGGGCACTATTAACCTTGCACTATTTTAAATTTATGGCATGAAGTTAAAGCTTCTGTAAAGTAGCAAGAGCAAGTCCTATCCCTGAGTATCAGACACAGCTGGGTACACTGGGGAGAAGACAGAAGTAGTTTACTTCCACTTCTGTCTTCTATTTTGCGGGCTACTTAGCGTTCAGTGAGCACTAAGTAGAGTAGAGATGCATCGGCACTGTCTGCATAGCAAGGCTACTGGGTAATAGTAGACTCGATAAGCTCTACAAGTGATGGCTGGCACAGTAGATGTCAGTTTTCCCCTGTAACTTGGGCTCTGATTGATGTGCACGTTACATAGAAAAAAATGTTCAATAGAGGAAAAAAAATGTTTCTCAGAGATTTTTTGGTGATCTCTCGGGGGAAAAATTTAGTAAAAAAATCTAAATATGTATAAAACATCTGTAAAAAATGGTAATAAAGTCCCTACGATGAAAAAGGCAAAAATATATATATTTTTTTTTCCCGATAAAATATATTCTCTTACACACATCATGTCATTTGTAGAAAATGACACATGGTCTTACCCCATTTCGAGTTATGCACACGATGGGTGAATTGTTGCTTGTGGAACTCTAAAAAAAAAAATAAGGGTGCAAATATTATTGAAAGGGTATATAATTGAGACTACATACTTTGCTTAAATTCATGCAGAAATGCAACCGTACCATTGTGCTCAAGAGTGGTGTCCGAGATGTTTGAGGGCTGGTGAAAAATCCTTGATGTGGTATCAAATATTCCTCAGCGTCGACAATATTTTCCATTTCATCCAAAGTCTGGTGAATCTTAGACGCAGGAGGGCTGGGTAAATTCATTCTGTCGTCTCCCTACAAAAAAAGGATATAACATTGTGCCACTTTAATAGTATATTATTTGTAATAATTGGAAAACATTCTAGTCCATGTTCACACTAGCATTAGGTCTTTTCCATCAAGATGCTTTTTGAAAATGTCATAGTGTAACATACCTTGGTGTTGGTGGGGTTGGAAGGTATATGTCCCCTTGTATTGGATTCTCACAGGTTATTTAGATACAGTACTATGGCACTGAACTGAATTCATGCTTTGGAAAAATGACAGCCTAGGACTCTGGCATGCTGGCCTATTTGTGCCAGTAGAAAAAAAGTAGTAAACCCTCATTATCTCCCACCTGGACTACTGCAACCTCCTGCTCTTTGGCCTCCCGTGTAACATTCTCGCACCCCAACAATCTATTCTAAACTCTGCTGTCCGACTAACCATGACATACTAACCCTAACCATGACATACAAAGCCATCCGCTACCTGTCTCCTCCATACATCTGTGACCTAGTCTCCCGGTATTTACCTTGCACGTAAGCTCCGATCCTCACAAGATCTCCTTCTCTACTTCTCTCTTATCTCCTCTTCGCACAATCACATATAAGATTTCTCCCGTACCTCCTCCATATTCTGGAACTCTCTACCCCAACATATCAGACTCTCACCTACTTTGGATACCTTCAAAAGGAACCTGAAGACCTACCTATTCCAACAAGCTTGCAACCTGCAGTAACCCAAAGTCCACTATAGTGCAGCACAACCAGCTCTGTCCTCACCTACTGTATCCTCACCCATCCCTTGTAGACTGTGAGCCCTCGTGGACAGGGTCCTCTCTCCTCCAGTCTGTGCCTTGCATTGTTCATGATTATTCTACTTGTCTACCTGTTCCCCTTTTCATATGCAAAGTGTGGAATAAATGGTGCTATAATAATAAAGAATATGAATATAATAATCTACCATGAATAGTTAGGATCTATTATGAAATGGCTCATGTAAACTGGCATGATGTGGCATGGCTAGTGTGACCAGAGCTTATAGCACACTGGGCAGTGCAGATACAGCTGTGTGGCTAAAAGTCATAGATTCAGTAAAAATTGGACCAGAACTCTTGTGATGTCATATGAAGCAGAGACTTTCTTAAATACCTGCCTATAATATACATTAATCTTACCTGTATTACAAGGTAGCGTGTTGGGTCACGAGCCATCTTACTAAATTCTGCACTTAGCTCTCGGAATTTTGGACGACTTGCAGCATCTATCATCCAACCTACATATAATAAAATCACAAACACATACAAAATAAATACTAACATAAAACTTTAATTTATGTCTGACAGCATAAAAGATCACTTTATCATGAAATATTTATAAATTGCAACTAGATCCCCAAAATCTACTGTTAATCATAAGTACTCTTACTACACATACCTATATATACTCATACTTATACTCGACTAATCATATTGATAATTACTCATACGCTTATCTACTATACATACTCATAAGTACTTTTATTCATATTTACTCTAACTCATAAGTACTCTTACTCATATCTCTTCTTACTCATATCTACTCATACTTATAAGTACTTATACTCAACTAGTCATATTCATAACTACTCATACTCTTATCTACTACACCTACTCATATCTACAGTACTCTAACTCATAAGTACTCTTACGCATATCTACGCATACTTATAAATACTCCTAATAAACTTTAGTCTTACTTATATCTACTCATAATATATTCAACGTATACTCATCTGTACTCTTACTCCTCCTAACTACTCATATCGATACTTTCTCATATCTACTCATACTCATAACTACTCACACTACTCATGACTAACCATACTAAAAACCCTTTTACTCATAACTACTGTTACTCATATCTACCTTTACCATTATCTACTCATACTCATTTATTCTCACACTCAGAAGTGCTCTTACTCATGTCTACTCTTCCTTATCAGTAGACGACTATGAATAGATATATACTCAACTAACCATATTTTTAACTACTCATACTCTTATCTACTACACCTACCCATAAATACTCTTAATCATACCTCATGTTACTCATAAGTACTCTTACTCATATATACGTATACTTATCAATACTCATACTCATGTACAGTCTTACTCATATCTACTCAAATTTATACAGTCATATGGTAAAGTTTGGGCACCCCTATTAATGTTAACCTTTTTTCTTTATAACAATTTGGGTTTATGCAACAGCTATTTCAGTTTCATATATCTAATATCTGATGGACTGAGTAATATTTCTGGATTGAAATGAGATTTATTGTACTAACAGAAAATGTGCAATCCGCATTTAAACAAAATTTGACAGGTGCAAAAGTATGGGCACTTCAACATAAGAGTGACATTAATATTTTGTAGATCCTCCTTTTGCAAAAATAACAGCCTCTAGTTGCTTCCTGTAGCTTTAATGAGTTTCTGGATCCTGGATGAAGGTATATTTGACCATTCCTGTTTACAAAACAATTCCAGTTCAGTTAAGTTTGATGGTCGCCGAGCATGGACTGCATTTTTCAAATCATCCCACAGATTTTCAATGATATTCAGGTCTGGGGACTGGGATGGCCATTCCAGAACATTGTAATTGTTCCTCTGCATGAATGCCGGAGTAGATTTGGAGCGGTGTTTTGGATCATTGTCTTGCTGAAATATCCATCCCCTGCGTAACTTCAACTTTGTCACTGATTCTTGCACATTATTGTCAAGAATCTGCTGATACTGAGTTGAATCCATGCGACCCTCAACTTTAACAAGATTCCCGGTGCTGGCATTGGCCATACAGCCCCAAAGCATGATGGAACCTCCACCAAATTTTACTGTGGGTAGCAAGTGCTTTTCTTGAAATGCCGTGGTTTTTTTTTGCCTCCATGCATAACGCCTTTTTGTATGACCAAACAACTCAATCTTTGTTTCATCAGTCCACAGGACCTTCTTCCAAAATGTAACTGGCTTGTCCAAATGTGCTTTTGCATACCTCAGGCGACTCTGTTTGTGGTGTGCTTGCAGAAACGGCTTCTTTCGCATCACTCTCCCATACAGCTTCTCCTTGTGCAACGTGCGCTGTATTGTTGACCGATGCACATTGACACCATCTGCAGCAAGATGAAGCTGCAGGTCTTTGGAGGTGGTCTGTGGATTGTCCTTGACTGTTCTCACCATTCTTCTTCTCTGCCTTTCTGATATTTTTCTTGGCCTGCCACTTCTGGGCTTAACAAGAACTGTACCTGTGTTCTTCCATTTCCTTACTATGTTCCTCACAGTGGAAACTGACAGTTTAAATCTCTGAGACAACTTTTTGTATCCTTCCCCTGAACAACTATGTTGAATAATCTTTGTTTTCAGATCATTTGAGAGGAGAACTTGCAAGTGGCCACCTTAAATACCTTTTCTCATGATTGAATACACCTGCCTATGAAGTTCAAAGCTCAATGAGGTTACAAAACCAATTTAGTGCTTTAGTAAGTCAGTGAAAAGTAGTTAGGAGTGTTCAAATCAAGAAATTGATAAGGGTGTCCATACTTTTGCACCGGTCAAATTTTGTTTAAATGCGGATTGCACATTTTCTGTTACTACAATAAACCTCATTTCAATCCAGCAATATTACTCAGTCCATCAGTTATTAGATATATGAAACTGAAATAGCTGTTGCAAAAACCCAAATTGTTATAAAGAAAAAAGGTTAACATAAATAGGGGTGCCCAAACTTTATCATATGACTGTAAGTACTTATACTCAACTAATCATATGCATAACAACTCATACTCTTATCTACTACACCTACCCATATGTACTCTTACTTATAAGTACTTTTACTCATATCTACGCATGCTTATAAATACTCATACTCATGTCTAGTCTAAGGCGGGCTTTGCACGTTGCAACATCGGTAACAATGTGTTACCGATGCTGCAGCGATAGTCCCGCCCCCGTCGCACGTTCGATATATAGTGAAAGCTGCCGTAGCGATTATTATCGCTACGGCAGCTTTACATGCACATACCTGCCGTGCGACGTCCCTCTGGCCGGCGACCCGCCTCCTTCCTTAGGGGGCGGGCCGTGCGGCGTCACAGTGACGTCACACGGCAGGCGGCCAATTGAAGTGGAGGGGCGGAGATGAGCAGGATGTAAACATCCCGCCCACCTCCGTCCTTCTCATTGCAGCCGGGAGGCAGGTAAGGTGAAGTTCCTCGCTCCTGCGGCTTCACACACAGCGATGTGTGCGGCCGCAGAAACGAGGAACTACATCGTACCTGTCGCTCCCCCAGCATTATGGAAATGTCGGAGGCTGCAGCGATGATACGATGACGACGATTTTGCGCTCGTTCATCGTATCATCTAGGATTTACACACTACGACATCGCAAGTGACGCCGGATGTGCGTCACTTTCGATTTGACCCCACCGACATCGCACCTGCGATGTCGTAGTGTGCAAAGCCCGCCTTATTGTTAATTACTCATACTTTTAAGTACTTATGCTCAACTATCCATATTCATATCTACTCATACTCTTATCTACTACACCTACTCATATCTACAGTACTCTAGCTCATAAGTACTATTACTCATATCTATGCATACTTATAAATACTCATAATTATGTATAGTGTTACTCATTTCTACTCATACATAGTCAATTTATATTCTTACTCATATCTACTCTTATTCCTAATTACTCATAACAATGCTTACTCATAATATCTACACATACTCTTAACTACTCACACTACTCATGACTAACCATACTAACAACACTTTTACTCATAACTACTCTTACTCATATCTACTTTTACCCTTATCTACTCATACTCATTTATACTCACACTCAGGAGTGCTCTTACTCATGTCTACTCTTCCTTGTCAGTAGCCGAGTATGAGTAGATATAAGCATTCTAATTCATACCTACTTTTAGGCCGGATTCACACTGTTTTGTGTCTAAGGCGGGCTTTGCACGCCGATGCTGCGATGTCGCACGCAATAGTCCCCGCCCCCGTCGCAGCAGCGATATCCTTGTGATAGCTGCCGTAGCGAATATTATCGCTACGGCAGTTTCACATGGACTCACCTGTCCTGCGACCGTCGCTCTGGCCGGCGACCCGCCTCCTTATTAAGGGGGCGGGTCGTGCGGCGTCACTGCGACGTCACACGGCAGGCGGCCAATAGGAGCGGAGGGGCGGAGATGAGCAGGATGTAAACATCCCGCCCACCTCCTTCCTTCCGCATATCCTACGGAAGCTGCGGTGACGCCGGTAGGAGATGTTCCTCGCTCCTGCGACTTCACACACAGCGATGTGCGCTGCCGCAGGAGCAAGGAACAACATCGGACCGTCGCGTCAGCGTAATTATGGATTACGCCGATGCTGCACCGATGATACGATTACGATGCTTTTGCGCTCGTTAATCGTATCATCGAGCCTTTACACACTACGATGTCACATGCGATGCCGGAAGTACGTCATTTTCAATTTGACCCCACCGACATCGCACCTGCGATGTCGTAGTGTGCAAAGCCCGCCTAAGTCTGTGTAGAGACTTTGATACACAGGTCTCCTGACCTGAACGGGGTAGTCTCATTTATGAGGCTGTTGAGTTTGGGTGAATCCCATGATCCGTAACACACGGATGTAGAATGCAAAATTCCTCTTATTTCCTCATGCTCAGTTCAAGAAATCAACTAGTTAATGCAAATATCTTTTTCCTTAGACATTTTTGGGGTTTAGAATGTTTACACATGAGATGCCTGACCTTAATCTAGTTTTATATAGCTGCAGTATATTGCACATGATTAGTAGACTGCTTACACTACATGATATATACAATACATTAAAGTGTAGATTATAACTCGAGCTTCACAAAATCACAAGCAAAGGATGTAAATAACATAACTACTACCGTCCAAAACAAGTCATGTTGATTAAAAAAGAAATTTTATTAGTTCCTTACATTTCACCATAATCATGTAGACATCAATGGTGCATATGGGGGGCTGAGGAAGACGTTCTCCTTTCTCTAGAATTGTTGATATTTCACTGGCTGGAATTCCATCATATGGTTTTGAGCCAAAAGTCATAAGCTCCCATACTGTGACACCTGCAAACAAAATATATCAGTAACTTTTCTATTTGAATAATTCAATATGGCAATGGTATATGCTAGTATACAATGGTTAAAACTCACCGTAGCTCCACACGTCACTTTGATGGGTATAGGTTCTGTGTAATATGGATTCCAATGCCATCCATTTAATTGGAACCTAGAGGATGAAACGTGAGTCACAGATTTGTAATTTGGGAATTGAAGCTGAAGTGACATATAGAAGGTTTATAGTTCAACATTTTACATATATAATGATATGGTGAATATTGGCGCGGTTTATATTAAGAGCAATTTAAAGATTACCATCACTCGTAAACCTAAATATTCTGATCACAGTGGTCATTGGTGGCTCTAAAGAGTCATTCAGAATATTTGATTCTTATATCAGTTTTCATAGTAGTAATAAGAGTTTTTCTAAGGCCTTAGAGAGCTAAAAAATATAAAGGATGTAATACTCTTACAGCTTCTGTTCTGTCATCAGCCCTCACTGGTTTCTATTTCTAGGTTCTATGTCAACACACTGTAAATTGCCAAAATGCTCATTCAGCTAATAAATGGCTACATCGGTGACCTGCCTGAGCCACTAATTGATGGAGCAGGCACAGTGTCGAGGCAGACCTACAAAGCAGGGACCGGTGGGGACTGGGTAAATATTAAAATAGGAGCAACCCAGTATTGGTGAAGATTGAATATTTTTTTTAAAGCTGTCTGAGCCCTATAATAGTTTTTATACCCAGGAATCTTTTATTTTACAGAATCTGTTTTTGTCAAGACAAAAATCAGTAAGTGGACCCTCTCCGGTGGGAAGGTAATGTCAGAAAACTGTCACTATCATAAGCCGCCATACACATTAGAGCAGTGGTCCCCAACTTGTCTCTCCTTGAGAGCCACATACAGCTCTGATAGAGGGTCACGAGCCACATCCAGCTCACGCCCCCCTGTCACAGCAGTGACACCCAGAGCCCCCATTACTAGTATAATGACAGCCAAACCTTTTCAGCAAAAATCACACCAACGCAGTATACTAAGAACCAGGGATACCCATTATATCCCCTTTTCAGATCTGCACTTCTGTGTCGGGCTACTTGCAAAAGTCCCCATCTGGAGACCTGCTCTTCATATCTGTTTGCTAGACCTGGTGCTAATGTGCCAAGCCGGCAGACATCCGCGAGCCATACATTATGGGCCTGGGAGCCACATGTGGCTCCCGAGCTACAGGTTGGGGACCCCTGCATTAGATTATTGTCGGCTTATCCTACCAACAATCTATTGAATATGGGGTCTCCTGAGTGTCTCCTATAGGAAAATGTCATGGAAAACAAGGATCAGGCATGTAGGATTTCAATAGGCCTGATCTTATCCCAACGTTAAGCCACTGCTGCCGTGGTTATTGTAAGAATGGTGGCAGCAAGTTGGATGAATGAGTTTTCACACAAAGGCTTTGATATTTGTATGATTTTAAACATCTGTGGATGTGACATAGAGGTGAGGTGGATGTGAGATGTAGTGATATCTAAACATTCTGGTGTTATCTAATATATAAAGCTCAGTGTATGTGTGTATGTACAGTATGTGTGTATGTGTGTATGTGTGTATGTCCGCTAAAGGAATCCGCACCGTCGCATGTACAATCATGAAATTTTGCACAGACACTCCATGTGACTCAGGGAATATCATAAACTATGTTTGGGCAGGAAAATTTAACCCCGTGCTTTCCAGTTACTCTACAAAAATCCTGCAGCTATTAAACTGAATGGAGCTGGGAGCTATAGTAGACTATAAATAGCAACTGTCAGTGGTTGCTATAGGAACAAAATAAACTGTTAGTATAAGATAGGATAGACGGATAGAGAGACAGAAAACGACAGGCAGACATAGAGAGACAGACTGGGAAAGAGACAGCCGGGGAAAGAGACAGCCAGAGAAAGAGACAGCCAGAGAAAGAGACAGCCTGGCAAAGAGACAACCTGGCAAAGAGACAGCCGGGCAAAGAGACAGACGCCCAAAGAGACAGACCTGGAAAGAGATAGACCTGGAAAGAGACAGACGGGCAAAGAGACAGACCTGGAAAGAGACAGACGGGGAAAGAGACAGACGGGGAAAGAGACAGACTGGGAAAGAGACAGACTGGGAAAGAGACAGACTGGGAAAGAGACAGAGCGGGAAAGAGACAGACCTGGAGAGAGAGAGCCCTGCAAAGACACAGCCCAGCAAAGAGACAGCCCGGCAAAGAGACAGATGGGCAAAGAGACAGACGCGCAAAGAGACAGATGGGGAAAGAGACACATGGGGAAAGAGACAGATGGGGAAAGAGACAGACCTGGAAAAAGACAGACCTGGAAAGAGACAGACGGGCAAAGGGACAGACCTGGAAAGAGACAGACGGGGAAAGAGACAGACGGGGAAAGAGACAGACAGGGAAAGAGACAGACGGGGAAAGAGACAGACGGGGAAAGAGACAGAGCGGGAAAGAGACAGAGCAGGAAAGACACAGAGCGGGAAAGAGACAGACCTGGAGAGAGAGAGCCCTGCAAAGACACAGCCCGGCAAAGAGACAGCCCGGCAAAGAGACAGCCCGGCAAAGAGACAGATGGGCAAAGAGACAGACGGGGAAAGAGACAGACCTGGAAAGAGACAGACCTGGAAAGAGACAGACGGGCAAAGGGACAGATGGGCAAAGGGACAGACGGACAAAGGGACAGAGAGAGACAGATACAGAGATTGAGACAGATATACTGATGCAAATACAGAGAGCTATAAACAGACAGACAAGGAAAGAGACAGACAGCGAGACAGACAGACAGCGACACACAGACAGAGACTGGGGAGAGACAGAGAGACAGTTACTATCCCGGGCAACGCCCGGGTACTACAGCTAGTTGCAGATAAACTTCAAGTTTATGACCTCATAATATTTTTAGGGAAAATTGTTTAAATAGTTTATGTACATTTAATGTAATTATATAGGTAATGTTCACAAGTGATCAGTTTTATGGCACAGTAATCCATGTATGAGTATAGTTAATATTTTCTTTCATCTTACCTTTCCACCCTCTGCATGATATTCCTTTTCATCTGCCCCCAATAGCTTGGCCAAACCAAAATCTGTAATCTTGACATGCTGGGGAGCTTTAACAAGGACATTCCGAGCAGCCAGATCTCTGTGGACTAATCGCCTTTCTTCAAGATAATTCATTCCCTAGGATGATACAAAAATATAATTAGAAAACAATTAAACTATTGTGACCTATATGATCAAAACTGCGCCTGCATGCCACATTTTTGAAAAAGGTAAAGATAAAAATGTCAAATGCAAATTTGTTAATTTATGGGGTAAGATAGGTAATACGTACAGATTCCCCAAACTCTGTTATATGTTCCAAAGTATAAACTTAAAGTGACTGTCCACTACTAGGACAATCCCTTCTGATTCCACATGTTTTCCTCAGATAAAATAGTAGATACTATACTCACTTCCCGTACTGGTGCCCTTCCAACAGTGTCGCGGCTGACGTGAGGTTGTAATGTCACGCGAGCTCTCCGTCTAGTCAGCTCTGGCTACTCCCTCCCGCCTTTGGACATGGAGCAATCAACAGGAAGTGAGTGCAGCTGCAGTGCGCACTTCCTGTTGATTAACTTGTTTGGTCCGAAGGCGGGGAGAGAAAAATTAGCACTGTTTGGACGTCGAGCTTGCAAGATATCACAATGTCTCGTGAGCCCCAGCACTGCGAGCTGTGGCTTGCTGGAAGAGCGCCGGTACGAGAGGGGAGTATAGGCTCTATTTACCTAGGTTAAACATGTGGAATTAGAAGGGGTTGTCCTGATAGTGGAAAATCCCTTTAACATTATTTAAAATGTTTTTTGGTGCTTTTATAAAATTTACCCTAAGTTAAGGTCATTTAAATCCTTTCAATTAAAAAAATCAATGTTAACGGAAGGTATGTAAAAGTCGTAGCTGTTACATTTAGGACATGTGCCTAAAATCAATCCTGTTTTCACAGAATAAACAGTTAAAAATCCTGGATAGTCTGTGAAAAGATTATTTAGGATTCTTGACAATTTTTGTAGTATTGGACATATTGGAAAAGTAGCTAATGAGTATTTTACCTTAGCAATCTGCACACACCAGTTGAGAAGATGTCTTGAGCCAATATTGTCTTTGTGCTCACGAATATAGTCAAGAAGACAACCGTAAGGCATGAGTTGTGTGATCAACTGGACAGTGGAGGTTAGGCAAATTCCCAGCAATCGGCACACATGGGGATTATCAACACTGGCCATAACATAAGCTTCCTAGAAGAAAAGTGCGTCACAGAGTAAAGAGCGTGATAATATTTCACCTGTAAAGTGCAATCTCATGTGTAAATGCCATATCACTGAGCCCTTGGGAAAGGCTTTGTCTTGTCATCGTATGTAAAAGTTGTTCACAATAAATAGTAAATAAGGAAAATATTCCTAAGTATCTAAATGACAAAATCATATTCATTTTGTCCATGGATTTAATCAGTATATTGCATAAAAAAGTCTGCCGTCTTGTTACACTAACAGAAACCTGTCCCAAAACGTTAATAGATTAAATGGCAGTGAGCATGTGCAGTAGGATCTCCGCTGCTGGGACCTGTAGGCAGCTTGACCGTATGTGGTACGAGATATCGCCTGGTCACAGCAGCGGAGCTTCTTACTGCACATGCTCTAAGCCAGGGAACCTTTTTTTGCCAAGGGCCATTTGGAAATTTCTACCAACCTTCGGGGGCCGCACAAAATTATCAACTTCAAAAATGTTCCTAATAAATTTGGTCAAACAATTAACTCACCCCTACTCTGATGGTTGGAGCTGCTTCTCTTTGGTATGGCTGGGGTGGTACACAGCACTTGAGGGAGGGGCACACACCACTGGGGAAGGGTGACACAGCTCTGGGGGGAGGGGCATGTAGTGGGTGCTCATAACCCCTACTAAAGGACCGGAAATGTTGTTAATAAAAATGTCTGTTGATATTGATGTCTAGTGTTAGGGCACCCCCTAGTGGCCGGGTGGGACGGCTGTTGCCACCGGGGAAGGAGGAGTCGGCTGGATGTCTAGGGAAGGTCTGTGTGTGTGTGCAGGAGAGGGATCCGGGTCTGCAGTGTGTGAACATCGGTGGCAGTGTGTGTGAGCGGAACACCAGGGGACGCCGGAGCAACGGAGGGGAACGTAACCTCAAGGTCTGAAATCGCTGGTGTGGGTCCGGTGTGTGCTTGACCTAGGAGTGGGAGCCCGGAGAAGCGGAGTACCCAGGGCATATCCCCACCAGAGGGCGCGTTTGGGCAGGTTGTCCCCAGCTCCACAGAAAGTGCCGGATTCTGCTGACCGGATTGTATTGTGCAAATAAAGGTCATCTTTTATTATAACCAGCTTTTGCCTGAAGACTGTTTGTGCACCGTCCGGCGAAGGCGCCGTCACACACTGCCTTACAAGAGAAGAGCTCGGTATCCAAGTAATGGTGGAGTCAGGGGTAAGTCAATCCTCAAGGGCCACGACTACAAGGCCAGAGGCGCCCCTGGCCCATCATTTCATGTGGCGTAGTCGGCAGGATGCGAGTCCCCTGCCAGGGACCCAAGAAGCTGGAGATCAGGTGGTGCCTGGGGCACAGGATCCCGACTACGGGAGAAGATTTCCATTCCCCTGGTGGGAAAAGAACACAGTGCCCGCAGCGTTGGACCGGGCACAAGATGGCGGCAAGAGGGCCGTTATCTGTGAAGATGAGGAAAGGGCGCGAAGGGTTGGCGCCAAAAGAAGAGCCTGGGGCTGGCCGGTGCCGAAGAAGAGGTACAGAGTACTCCGCCCAAAGAGGGGAGGCGCCAGTTCCAGGGCATTGAGGAAGACATACGAAGTGGGCGGTGTTCGGAAGAAAAAGAAGTACCGCCGCGGAGGAGTCAAGATGATGCGTGAGGCTGGGGGAGGGATCTGTTTAAGAGCGGGAAACAAAGGCCCGCCTCCACTCTCCTCAGTCTCAGCTTTGACGCCGCCGCCATTGTTAGTACAACGATCGGAGACAGAGATGGAGACTTCCGGACAACCAGAAGAACTTGCCACCACCATGACTCTGGTCAGCCTAGGCCGGGGGCGTCCCAAATTTGCTGCCGCAAGCGAGGCATCCCTAGTAGACCTTCCGACCGGGCCGGGAGGTTCCACGCGTCCCGAGAAGGTGACCTGGAAGACCACTTGGGATGCGAAGACCGGAGGTACGATTACGGAGGTACGGGCAACGTATGCCACCCAGCCACCAGTGAGAGACCGGATTCCGGGGATTACGTATTCCCCTTGGGAGACACCACAGCCTGGTGCCACCGCCGCCATACCTTCTGTCCCATCTGGGGAGCCGGCCGAAGTGCTTGCCGAGCGGCTGGAGGAAGACCACCTGGGCTTCGTTTGGGATCCGGTAGTCGTCCCGTCCCCCGTACTGCACCCCAGAGCTCCGTCCCCGGTACCCGACCCTGTCCGAGAACGCCTGCTTGCCGAAACCATCGTCCGGGAAATGTTGTCCGGTCCCGGCGGTGAGGAGCTGGCCCTGCAATTCACCACTGGCATAGTGGTGAAGTTCAACCAGCAGGAGGGCTACGGGTTTATCCGATAAGCAAACACCGGGGACGATTACTTTTACAATCGGGTCCACCTGGACGTAGAGGGGCTGCCGAAACGTCTCCACACGCTCTACCCGGGGGAGAGGGTGCAATTCTTGCCCGATGCGGGGAGTCGTGGCCTGTTCGCGGTGGGGGTCACTCGGATGCCGACCGCCCGGGAAGCGGCTCAGTGGCAACAAGAGCTGGAGTGGGAGGAGCAACAGGAACGGCGCCGGAGCCACCCAAAACCGGTACCGACCGCGGCCTCTCATTCCAGGCGCACCTTGGCAGCTGCACCGGAAGTACCATCTGGCCCGACCGCTGACCCGGAGAGGGTTACCCCGGTGGTAGCGGTGAATCAGAGTGTGACCAACAGACCGGTCATAGTCCTGGACGTGCCGCAACCCGCGCCACAACCACCCCGGGTAGCGACGCCATCACCCCCGCCGGGAGCTGAAGAAGCTGTGCCAGCAGAGCCACCTTTTGCCCCCGTGTCCTTCCGGAGAATACGCCGCCAACCGGGGCAGTCCCTGGGTGCCTACATACAGGCACAGGCGGAGGAGTGGAAGCGGTCCTGGCCTCCGGAATAGATCTCCGCAGATATCTTGTTTGAAGACCGGTATCGTTCCTAGACCGGCAGAAGTTCTTGTTCCAAAGGGTTAAAAGTTCTACGGGCCCGTTGCCCGCCACCTAAGACCGGGAGCGCTGTTGAGCCTCCGGGCGCCACCTAAGACCGGGAGCGCTGTTGAGCCTCCGGGCGCCATTTAAGACCGGGAGCGCTGCTGCGTCTCCGGGCGCCACCTAAAGATCGGGAGCGCTGCTGAACTGGTGCCTCTGTTGTTGTGAACTGGACTAAAGGTTTTCTCATGTTATGTGTGTTTTAAAGAAGAGCCGTGCCGGGAGGCTCGGATTTTAAGAGGGGAGGCATGTAGTGGGTGCTCATAACCCCTACTAAAGGACCGGAAATGTTGTTAATAAAAATGTCTGTTGATATTGATGTCTAGTGTTAGGGCACCCCCTAGTGGCCGGGTGGGACGGCTGTTGCCACCGGGGAAGGAGGAGTCGGCTGGATGTCTAGGGAAGGTCTGTGTGTGTGTGCAGGAGAGGGATCCGGGTCTGCAGTGTGTGAACATCGGTGGCAGTGTGTGTGAGCGGAACACCAGGGGACGCCGGAGCAACGGAGGGGAACGTAACCTCAAGGTCTGAAATCGCTGGTGTGGGTCCGGTGTGTGCTTGACCTAGGAGTGGGAGCCCGGAGAAGCGGAGTACCCAGGGCATATCCCCACCAGAGGGCGCGTTTGGGCAGGTTGTCCCCAGCTCCACAGAAAGTGCCGGATTCTGCTGACCGGATTGTATTGTGCAAATAAAGGTCATCTTTTATTATAACCAGCTTTTGCCTGAAGACTGTTTGTGCACCGTCCGGCGAAGGCGCCGTCACACACTGCCTCACAAGAGAAGAGCTCGGTATCCAAGTAATGGTGGAGACAGGGGTAAGTCAATCCTCAAGGGCCACGACTACAAGGCCAGAGGCGCCCCTGGCCCATCATTTCAGGCACACACCACTGGGAAAGGGTGACACACAGCACTGGGGGGAGGGGGCACACAGCACTGGGGGGAGGGGGCACACAGCACTGGGAGGCACATACAGTAAAGGGAATGCTGAGGCTGTCACTCCTCTTCTCCTGTGGGACGGGAGCGTATTGCGTGTTTCCCCACCCACAAAGTCCGTCCCCAGTACGCTGGCACTGGCCAGCATGCTGAGGACCTACTGCTTCAGTGTATGCTCACGCAGCATTGAGGAGGAAACACTGTGTGAACTTTCTTGCAGTGCATGTATTGGTTTAAAGGGTCGGCAGCCAGCAGTAAGCGTACTGTGGTCCCTGGCAATCTGCCCGGGGGCTGCAAGAAAGGTCATTGTGGGCCGTATGCAGTCCGTGGGCCTAAGGTTCCCTACTCTTGTTCTAAGCCATCTATAAACTTTTATTCATAATGACGTTACATTAATCATTGTGAAATATTCTCTCTTTGTTTTTGTTTTTTTTATTCCCAGGACTCTGCCACTTATTTTGATAACTAGGATGCAAATTCTTTATGCTTAATCTAATACTAGTCTTTATATAAAATTAGTTAATCCAATCTACAAAGTTGTGCGCTTTGGTTAATGGATAAGTTCTGTTTAAAAGGGGTTGTCCACCTTTGAGGATTTTTTTTTTCAATTAAAGGTATGTATATTGAGCTAAAAGTCACTTTTGCAGTTTGGTTACATTTTTCATCATTTGGCTCTTTGAGTCTCTGCACAACTTAGAAGTAGTAAGTGCCCATAAATCAGCTGAAAAGAGCTCAGAAAAAGAGGGATAAAAGATTTACAAACTTTGCCTGCCAGACTGTCAACACGAGCTTACTGAAGAATTCTTAGTTAACTCATTCTGCACCACAAAGGCTATTGAAGGCAAAAGGTGTTAAAATGCTAATGAAACCCAATTGCAAAAATGAATTTTAGTTCAAATACATGCATTTAGGAAAAAAAAAAGTAATTTCTATAATAGGACAATCCATTTGAAAGAAAAGGTTGTCTTC
This sequence comes from Anomaloglossus baeobatrachus, assembly GCF_048569485.1. NCBI lineage: Eukaryota > Metazoa > Chordata > Amphibia > Anura > Aromobatidae > Anomaloglossus > Anomaloglossus baeobatrachus. Next base: position 414,380,683 of record NC_134358.1, read on the forward strand.
TTCCTTCCGTTTCTTCAGGTTGATGCTATCAGGCTGCAATCCTAATAGCAAATGTGGTGCCGCTGATCTCTTGGCAATTGTCCCGCAGTCAGGAATTGTTTGCATAACACACAGACATCTGTGAAGCTGCAGGCAGGGCTGGCACCAAGATACATTCCTAACAAACATCTACAGCTCATGCTTCTGTGTCTACATCATATCTGTGCTGCGGCTCTTAGGAAAACATATGCAATATAGATAATTATCATTTTATGAAATCCCTTATAAGTACTGCAGCACCTTATAGACGTTTTTCATAGCAATAGCTGATGTATTGCTTATCATGCAGTGTTATAGTTAATAGGCTCATATTCACTTCTTCATTCATTTGTTCAGAAGGCAGCATCATTTATTATCGGTTGCTGTAGTGTCAACAAACCATCACTGCAGCAGCCTTTACACAAGTACTGGCGAGAGACAGCATTGGACTCCGGGAGGGCAGCAGCTCAGGTTATACCCTGTATGTTTATTGTGTATAGGTTCCATCTATACATTCACCTAAAGGGGTAGTCCCTGTTTAATTTTATTTATTAAATGTGTCGTGATCATGTTTTTGTGGCTCTGACAAATATACAATTATTGGTTTTCCACTCTATTGTTAGTATAAACGCCTCACAGACTGCACAGTTTTCACTCTCTAAATGGTAGCAGCATGTGATCAGACCTATCCAATTGAAAAACAACTTTGAAATGTGCAGTGTTTTTCTACTGGACAAGGCTGACAGACAGATCTGGTCACATGCTCCACATTTTGTGGAGAGGAGAACTGTGCAGTCTGCGAGGAAGGCAGAACTAACAAGTGCACAAAGAGAACCTATACTACTTATATATTAGTAAGTTCTAAAGATGAGTGGATTGACAGATAACATCGCGCCAGCTATGACAAATCAAATGTGCCACTGGAGACACCGGAAGGTAAGAGATTTCGGGTCTGCCGTCTAGCCACCAGGTACCGCTGACCGCGGAGAATGGACTGGAGTCCTGCAAATCAACCCAATTATTTCTAGTAAGTTCCACAAAATTTTCATTTAAAGTCGTCAATCCCTTTAAAGGTGGATGACAATACCTAACATCTGACTAAGTGACTTTTTTTTGTGTAAATAATAACCAAGAAGTAAAAATGGTGGACATTTACCTTAAATCTTTTACAGAAACAGAAAACGCTTTCCTATTCCAATAAAATGTAATATGGCTATTTCCTGCCGCTCTGACTCAGGCGTTGGTGGACTAATTTTGGAGCCAACATAAGCTGGCAAAGGCATGTTAGCAGAAAGTTTCCTTCAACTTTTGCAGTGGCAAGAGATATTGTAGGAGCCTAGGGGATATGAATGCTCGGAAATACACGTGAACATGTAGAAAACCTGCCTAAAACTCTTGGAGCTCTGCAGACGTGTATTGCTTACATTTAGACCATTACAAACAGGCATTCAGGGCAGATTTCCAAGGTCCCATAATAACTCTTAGGGTGCAGTCACACGGCCATATTATTCGTCCAAAGATCACATTGTGATACTCGGACTGGCCGGTGGCTCTCCTGATAAGAGTTTGACAGCTGCCTAGAAATACATTCTGGCACACTTTGGTCAGGAAAGCCACCAGCCAGTCTGAGCATTACAGTATGATCCTCGTACGGGTCATATGGCCATGTGACTGCACTCTAGTTATAAAGTCGGGACAATTGATAACAATAAAACTTAGGGAAACCAAAAGGGGTTGTCATGGAATAGAAAACCAAGAGTGCTTTTTTCAGAAGCCATCCCATCCCAAACTATAAGCCTGCATTGTATGGCAGTTCAGCATTATTCACTTCAATGAGCCTTAGGCTATGTGCCCACGCTGCGGATTTTGCGCGGATTTTGCCGCGGATTTGCCGCAGATTTTCCGAAAATCTGCAGCTGCGGCACTTCCAAGCCATTTCAATGGCATTTTGGAAATGCTGTGTCCATGCTGCGGATTTTTCCGCGGCGGATTTGCCGCGGATTTTGATCCGGAAAAATCTGCAGCATGTCAATTATTGTTGCGGATTTTGGTGCGGATTTTGGGTATAGAATGGGGAAAAAAAAAATCCGCATCAAAATCCGCGGCAAATTTGCGGTAAATCCACGGCAAATCCGCGGCAAAAATAAGGTGCGGATTTGCCGCGAAAGTCGCGGATTTTCATGCAGAAAAATCCGCAGGTACATTCTACCGTGGACACATAGCCTTAAGGCCCAGTCACACTAAACAACTTACCATCGATCCCAACAACGATACAACCTGATAGGGATCGCTGGTAAGTTGCTAGGAGGTCGCTGGTGAGATGTCACACTAAGCGACGCTCCATCGATCCCACCAGCAACCTGACCTGGCAGGGATCGCTGGAGCGTCGCTACACGTGGAAGTATGCTGCGCTTGGTAACTAAGGTAAATATCGGGTAACCAACCCGATATTTACCTTGGTTACCAGCGCACACTGCTTAGCGCTGGCTCCCTGCACACCTAGCCACAGTACACATCGGGTTAATTACCTGATGTGTACTCTGCTACGTGTGCAGGCAGCAGGGATCCGGCTTCTGCGGATGCTGGTAACCAAGGTAAACATCGGGTAACCAAGAAGCCCTTCCCTTGGTTACCCGATATTTACCTTCGTTACCAGCGTCCGCCGCTCTCACACTGCCAGTGCCGGCTCCCTGTTCCCTGCACACATAGCCATAGTACACATCGGGTTAATTACCCGATGTGTACTCCGGCTACGTGTGCAGAGAGCAGGGAGTCGGCACTGACAGCTGAGAGCGGTGGACACTGGTAACGAAGGTAAATATCGGGTAACAAAGGAAAGGGCTTCTTGGTTACCAGCGTCCGCAGAAGCCGGCTCCTGCTGCCTGCACATTCAGTTGTTGCTCTGTCGCTGTCACACACAGCGATGTGCGATTCACAGCGGGAGAGCAACAACTAAAAAATGGTCCAGGACATTCAGCAACAACCAACAACCTCACAGCAGGGGCCAGGTTGTTGCTGGATGTCACACTAAGCAACATTGCTAGCAAGACGTGCCTCAGCAGCGATGTTGCTAGCGATGTTGCTTAGTGTGACGGTACCTTTAGATGCAATCCATACACAAGTCCTGGTCAGCGGTGGCACCATTTCTGATAGAAAGCAGCTGTGTTTTTCTTGTTATGAACAACCCCTTTAAATTTAACCAAACTTTTATAAGTTTTGGATGCACTATTGATCTTTGGGGGTCTGGGGTTTGAGAGTGCGAAAAATGGAGAACTCAGGCTTTTCTTTAAGTGTGCAAAGCAACCAATCAGATCAATTAGTAAGTTTTTACCTGTCACCTATTCAGATGCTAATAAGACTTAAGGTCCAGTCACACTAAGCAACTTACCAGCGATCCCAACAACGATAGGGATCGCTGGTAAGTTGCTAGGAGGTTGCTGGTGAGATGTCACACTGCGACGCTCCAGCGATCCCACCAGCAACCTGACCTGGCAGGGATCGCTGGAGCGTCGCTACACGAGTTGCTGGTGAGCTCACCAGCAACCAGTGACCAGCCCCCAGCGCCGCGTGGAAGATGCTGCGCTTGGTAACTAAGGTAAATATCGGGTAACCAACCCGATATTTACCTTGGTTACCAGCGCACGCAGCTACACGTGCAGAGAGCAGGGAGCAGCGCACACTGGGCGCTGGCTCCCTGCTCTCCTAGTTACAGCACACATCGGGTTAATTAGCCGATGTGTGCTGCAGCTACATGTGCACAGAGCAGGGAGCAGCGCACACCGCTTAGCGCTGGCTCCTTGCTCTCCTAGTTACAGCACACATGGGGTTAATTACCCGATGTGTGCTGCAGCTAAATGTGCACAGAGCAGGGAGCAGCGCACACCGCTTAGTGCTGGCTCCCTACTCTCCTAGCTACAGCACACATCGGGTTAATTAACCCGATGTGTCCTGCAGCTACATGTGCACAGAGCAGGAGCCGGCACTGACAGTGAGAGCGGCGGAGGCTGGTAACAAAGGTAAATATCGGGTAACCAAGGACAGGGCTTCTTGGTTACCCGATGTTTACATTGGTTACCAGCCTCCGCAGAAGCCGGCTCCTGCTGTCTGCACATTTAGTTGTTGCTGTCTCGCTGTCACACACAGCGATCTGTGCTTCACAGCGGGACAGCAACAACTAAAAAATGGCCCAGGACATTCAGCAACAACCAACAACCTCACAGCAGGGGCCAGGTTGTTGCTGGATGTCACACACAGCAACATCGCTAGCAACGTCACAAAAGTTGTTCGTTAGCAGCGATGTTGCTAGCAATGTTGCTTAGTGTGACGGGGCCTTAAGATGATCCCCTGCTTTTCCTTACTAATCATTTATAAGTAATTTGTGGGGAAATTCATCAGAAAGCATTAAAATTCCTTCTGGTGCCACAGGGAAAATTAAAGTAGCACTCAAAGTTTTATTTTATGTATACTTTTAAATTATTCTGTTGTCAATAGTTTCATTATAATTCTGCCAATATTACTTCTTTATGTAGTTGTTCCTTTCTGTCTACAAAATCATGGTATATTTCTTTTTAGTTAGGGATGTGAACTCATTGACCCTCTAGAAATAGATGGCTCTATGTACTTGGTCATCATCTTAGTCACAAGAACTGCAAGAATGGTGAAATTGCATTGATTATATCACAAATTTTCTCCTGAGGCAGAAACTTCTATCACAGATACTGATAATGACTAGACAGCTCCTGTCATGCAGTTACAATGAAAATTATGACAATGCAGCCTCCTGTCTGTATACCTATAATCTATTAGCTTATTTAGAAGAATATGGGGGGAATGATAATCATATGTTCTCTCAGCAGCCACAGATGTACTACTAATGGAACTGATGCAACATGGGATCGATAATAAAAAAAATGGTTTTATCAGGTAATAAATCCTGGATAGATCCATATCTCACTGGAATCACCATTTAATTTGCTACATTTGTTCTAAATGTTTCACTACATATTAAACTTTGGTGGGCTTCTTGTCGGGGGAAATACCACATTCAGTCTAGAAGCCTATGAGATCCTGGCTCTTATAAGACATATGCCATTCACGTTTTGTTCTATTCTCTTCACAACAAGGAAGACGGCTTTAGGATATTGGCAGATGTTGCAACTATGTGTCAGTGCTGAGCTCTTGGTAAATACAGGAAATGTCCATGGATTCCATGAAAAAAAATATTTGGCAGTGAAGTGTACCAATACCAGACTCGTTTAAAGAGAAAAGTACTAAAATATTTGCAAAAATTGATAGTAGATTAAAAGTCTTGGTGTGGTACATTTTGGTATCAGTGAAATGAATGGATTGTCTATATAATGAACATAGATGCCCGATCCTTGGCAGAGAGATGCTCTGTCTAGTTTTGTTTGTACTGGTCCTTAAAACTTTTCTGACTGCATAAAGTTCCATAAAAGACTAAGCTGTATAGACTGAAGGCATATTTTAAGACATTCACACACACACACACACACACACACACACACACACACACAGACACACACACACACATATACTCACACACACACACACACACACACACACACACACACACACACACACACACACAAACAAGTATAACACACACATAGGGGGTGGGCGGGATTATGGGCAGGGGAAGGGGATGAATATTCCTTTGCATTCAACACACGTTCCAATGAGGCCAGCGCAGAAGAGAGGGTGGTGTGAAGCCCCGCTAGTATGTGTCGGTGCAGTACCTTCAGGGACTCCACGTGGATGGAACAGTCTGGTCACAGGTAGGGAACCTTCTTTTAGGATTGTCGTGACGCCACTCTCAGTATTGCGGTCAGCGGGGACCGCCACTGCAGATTAAGGGATGCCTGGGGCTGATGGTGGGTGCAGTCAGTATATTAGCCCCCTGAGAGTGAGGCAAGCCCCAGGCCCCGGTGTATGTGTGTGGGACCACAGGTCGCAGAATGACTCAAACACAGTCCAAGAAGTCTTTCAACGTGTTTACTCACTGTTTGGAGGTCACGGTGAGATGCCCGGGCGACACTGTGATAACCAGGTTGAACCAGGAATTCCAGGAGGCCGTTCTGAGGGTAGCTGTCCACTCGCCTTCCTTGCACTCTTTCTGTTTTAGGAGGATCCTTTGCTTGAAGCGTGGTAGGACCCCTCCAGGGAAGCTGTTACCACCCTGCTCCCCTCTCTCTGGCTCGTCTGCCGGCAGCGTGGCCTTGGTGGGATGGCTTCTGGCCCTGTCCCCTTATGGGCCTGGTGATTGCTGCTTGGCTCAAGCTCTGTGTAGTCGTGGTGAGGGCATGAAGTACCCCCCCCACCTGTAGGTTAAGCAGCTCTGGATGATCTGCTGCCTGTACTGGGGACCTAGTTCCCCTTGTGTGCTCGGATACCGGGATCTCCGTACTCAGCCACCCTTCTCTCTGGATGATTTTCAGGCCGACCCACGGTACTCCTTTCTCCCCCGCTTTCAGCTACTGCACTCCTCAGGACCTGTCTGACACGAGAGCTCCTCTGCTCCCTTCCACACACTTCAACTTCTTCCTCCAGACTCCCCTCTTCCTCTCTCTCTCTGCCCTGCTTCCTAGCAACCAGCCCCTGAACACACCCCCTGCTGGGAATTGAAAGTTAACCCCTACTGGCTACCCAAGGGTCCCCTCTGGTGATGTGGGAGACCTGGTCACTATATGTTTGTGTGTGCACCTCATCCTGGCCTTTGGAGATTACCTGGAAGCATTGCTCCCGCATGGGTGCAATACTCTGTGGTGCCTGACCAGGTCAGGGGCGCCACATTCCCCCTTAGTTATCATCAGCACGTCCTCGGGCTGCAAAGACAAGAGAAAAAGGTAAATACAAACTTTTCCCACACAGGGGCAATTATTTACATTTAAACATACCAGGTACCATTCCACCACCAACCACCCACATGTCCGAACCCCACCCAAAAACCTCCAGGAGGTAGGTCGCCGGTCCTTTTGGTGACCAGGGCTGGGCCATCACATTCCCCAGACCTTTCCTCCAATCTTCCTCTCCTGAGGAGAGTGGTGTAAGGTAGGCCCCATAAACAGGCGTACCCGCTTCCGAGTGTTGGAGGGCAGGCCCCATAAACAGGCGTGCCCCCTTGTTGGTGCAGAGCCATGCCCCTCAACAGGCAGACTCTGTGGTTGATACCAAGGAGGTAACTTTTTACAATGCAAAAGTTTGTGGTTAAATCCAGTTCATAACCAGTGGTCTAACATTTTAAGGAGGTCTCACAATAGTCCTTGTGGGCACATTTCGCTTAAACGTTACTTAACTATAAACAGGTTAAACATTACCTTTCATACCGTCACTTTGAACTAAACTGTACTTTCTCTATAGCGTAATGGGAGCTGACCAAAGTTGCTGCGGGTTGATCTACGCAGTACTATACTGTCATCTGTCTGAGGTTGTGTCCTCCCACCCGATGTATGTGTCTCGATGTGAATAATAGGTGTACTAGGTATTGATACCAGTGCATGGTCTTCTGCTTCAGCTACATTTGGCTCTTCCAGGTTCTGAACAGGTTCTTTTGGGTCTCTTACTTCTCCAGATTGAGGGAATGTAATAACCGGAATAACTACTGCTCCATTGTATTGAGGCCAACTTGCTGGAAAATCTCCAAGTACAGTATGGATCATCTTTTCTTTTGGTTCTTGAACTGGCAAAGGGTTGGGAATTTCTTCAGGGATTCTTAGTTGTTCAGGACATTTCTTTAAGCGATCTCTAGAAACGACAGCTGTTGTTTTTCCTCCATCTTTGCTGATAAGGCATGTCTTTTCATTGCTAAGCGTCGATGGTAACACAGTATAGGGTTCTTCTTCCCAGTGATTGTCAAGTTTATGACGTCTTCTCTTTCTCTTGAGAACTATATCTCCTGGCAGCAAAGGAACAGCAGGTGCTTTTCGATTGTAGGCCTTTTCTTGTTTCTCACGCTGCTGAGTCAGGCTTCGCTCCACACACTCTTGTACTTTCTTGTATTGGGCTTGGCGGTTGGAATCCCAATCAGCACCTTGTAGATGGTCTTCAGGGGTCTCAACTCCCATTTCCAGATCTACTGGCAATCTCCCTGGTCTGGCCCTCATCAGGTATGCCGGTGTGCAGTTCGTGGAACTCACAGGGATGTTGTTATACATGTCCACTAGATCGGGCAGTTTTTCCGGCCACTGACTTCGTTCTTCTAATGGGAGAGTCTTCAGAAGGTCGAGAATGATGTGGTTCATTTTCTCACACATGCCATTGGTCTGAGGATGGTAAGGTGTGGTACGGATCTTCTGGCAGCCGTAAAGGTTACAAAACTCCTTAAACACTTCAGCTTCAAAGGCTGGTCCTTGGTCAGTGAGCACTTGATCTGGATAGCCATGTGGTCGACAGAAGTGTGTCTGGAAAGCTTTGGCTGCAGTTTGACCTGTCAAGTCCTTGACTGGTACTACCACCAGGAATCTGGAGTAGTGGTCAACCATAGTGAGAGCGTAGTTGTAGCCTTGTCTGCTGGGTGCCAACTTTACATGGTCCAGGGCCACGATCTCCAGGGGCCGTTTAGTTTGGATTGGCTGGAGTGGTGCTCTCTGGCTGTGCTGGTCTTTTCTTCTAAGATTGCAGGGCCCGCAGTTTCGACACCACTTCTCTAGGGCAGATCTCATGCCCACCCAGTAGAATCTTACTTTAAGTAGGGCCTCCAGTTTCTTCCAACCAAAGTGGCCTGCACCATTGTGATAGGCTTCTAGCACCATCCTCGTATCCTTCTGTGGTACAATCACTTGCCACACCTTCTCATGCGTCCTCGGGTCAATGATGCTCCTGTAAAGTTTGTCTTGATAGATGAATAATCGACCCCTCTCCTTCCATAGGTACTGTGCCTCAGGTGGGGCTCCTTTGTCAAGGCTGGCGCCCGGCTGGCTGATCAGTTTCTTTACCAAGCCTACCGCTGGATCATTTTCCTGGGTCTCCTTCCAGTTGTAGTGAGGTAGTGGGTTCAGGGTCACCTCTTGGCGGTTGGCACGCGACTGCCGACACTGTTTTGCTCCATGGCGATGGAACGCTGGCAGCTCAATCTCTTCAAGATCATCTACATCTTCACCCTCGTCTGCTAGGTGAGGCATCCTGGACAGAGCATCTGCGTTGCCGTTCTTGCGGCCAGCTCGATACTTGACAGTAAAGTCATAATTCGCCAGTCGGGCTACCCAACGCTGCTCCATGGCACCCAATTTAGCAGTATCCAAGTGGGTCAGGGGGTTGTTGTCCGTGAAGACAGTGAATTTGGTGGCTGCCAGGTAGTGCTTGAACCGCTCTGTGATAGCCCATACCATGGCCAGGAACTCTAGCTTGAATGAGCTATAATTCTCCGGGTTTCTTTAAGTAGGCCTGAGCTTCCTGCTGGCGTAAGCAATCACACGCTCTTTGCCTCCCTGCACCTGTGAAAGCACTGCTCCCAGTCCCACATTACTGGCATCTGTGTACAGTACGAATGGCAGACCGTAGTCAGGGTAGGCTAGGATCTCTTCACCCGTCAAGGCCCCTTTCATTTGTCTGAAGGAGTGTTCTTCTGCTTCTCCCCAGTGAAATGGCGGGCCGGAGATATTTCCTCTCTTCTTTGGGTGGCCTACCAGGAGCTCTTGCAAAGGCGCTGCCATTTTCGTGTAGCCCTTGATGAACCTTCTGTAGTAGCCTACCAAGCCAAGGAACTGACGTACCTCCCGGACGGTAGTAGGTGTGGGCCATTCCTGGATGACTGTGACCTTCTCTGGGTCCGGTGCTACTCCTTCTGCACTGACCACGTGACCTAGGTACTGGACCTTTGGCTTCAGTAAATGGCACTTGGATGGTTTCAGCTTCATTCCATATCGGGATAGCGCTTCAAAGACTTCAGCCAGGTGTTTCAGGTGGTCCTCGTAGGTCTTGGAGTACACGATGACATCATCCAGGTATAGCAGGACGGTTTCAAAGTTGAGGTGCCCTAGGCAGCATTCCATAAGCCTCTGGAAGGTCCCGGGGGCATTGCAGAGTCCAAATGGCATGCTGTTGAACTCACAGAGGCCCATTGGGGTGGTGAAGGCCGTCTTCTCCCGATCTTCTTCTGCTACAGATACTTGCCAGTAGCCACTAGTAAGATCTAGGGTAGAAAAGTAGTTAGAAGCTTTCAAGGCAGCGAGGGATTCCTCTATCCTTGGCAAAGGGTAGGCATCCTTGTGTGTTATCTGATTTATCCGTCTGTAATCCACACACATCCTCATCGTGCCATCCTTCTTTCTTACCAGGACCAGGGGAGCCGCCCAGGGGCTACAACTGTCCCTTATGACGCCTGCCTCCTTCATGTCCTTCAGCATGTCCTTTGTGCGCTGGTAATGGGCTGGTGGAATAGGCCTATGTCTTTCCTTAATGGGAGGATGACTGCCTGTGGGTATGTGATGTTGCACCCCTTTGATCCTACCAAAGTCTAGTGGGTTCTTACTAAAGACCTGCTCGTATTCCTGCACGACCCTGTAAACCCCATGTTTCTGGTAGTCGGGTGTAGAGTCAGTCCCCACGTGTAGTTTCTGGCACCAATCCTCTAACTGCTTTTGGGAAGTCTCGCCCTCTTTTGAGTCAGCTTGTGTCAGGGGACCTACAGGTGTTATGGCGTCATCTGAGCATGTAAACAGTTTGGCTATGGTAGCGTACCTTGGTAGTCTGGCTTCCTCCTCCCCACAGTTCAACACTCGTACAGGCACTCGTCCCTTGTGTACATCAACTACCCTCCTGGCTGTCAGAATCGTGGGCCAGTGGTCTGAATGAGTGGGCTCTAGTACAGCCTGGTAATCTTGTCCTCTGAGACCTACCGCTGCTCTACACCACATCATCATTTCACTCCGTGGGGGTATCACAATGGGGTTTGCATCCATCACCCGTACACTACCAATCTCACCGCCAGTCTGTTTTACCTGTTGCTTCCTCAGAATGATTCGGATCTCCTTTTGCAAGGCTCTTTGCGACCTGCCCTCAGCACCTTCAACAATCTGGTGAAGCAACAACAACACTTCCCCTAGGCAATTTTCTATGACATTAGTGCCTAAAATCATTTGCGGGTTCCTTTCTCTAATATCAGTGTCCACAACAATCAGTCCTTGTCCCTTCATTTCCTGCCTTCCCACCTTTATGGTTACCTCTTTGACCCCGATCTGGTCTATAGGTTGTCCGTTGGCAGCATAGATGGTGAGGGAGGGGTCCGGTGGTCGGAGATCGTCGTCCGACCAAAACCTACGATAAAGGACATACGGGATCGTGGTGACCTGAGAGCCGGTGTCCAATAATGCCGGGGTAGGGATCCCGTCCAGGACAATGGACAGGACAGGACGTCCACCCACGTACTGATCACAGCAGCGACTTGGGCCTGATCTTCTTAATCCTGAGGACTGGCCCCCGGCCCCAGGTTTGGCTCGTTTAAAGGACAGGCCCTTGCATAGTGTCCTGCCTCCTGGCAACGACGACAGATGGGTTGTCCAGACGAGTCATAGCGATCACTGCTCCTGCCTCGGGTTGGGGGACCTCTTCTCCTCCGCATCCAAGGGACGTCCTCTGGGTTGTCAGCTAGCAGGATCCGATGAGGGACTTTGGTCTCTGAGGGCAACTGCATTGCTTTCAGGATTTGTGCGACGTCCTTAGTGAGCTGTTGCACCTGGGAGGATAGTGTATTTATGGTCTCTGCTGGCGTGTTGAGTCCTTTTGCAGTTACCAGGGCCTGCGAGGAGGATTCCGCTCCTGCAGCCGTGGAACTGGCAGGCCATGCTGGTGCGACGGGGTCTGTGTCCACAGGAGGTTGGAGTGCTTTCACTGCCCTGTCTTTCAGAATGGCAAAGTCCACGTCAGGGTGTTCCAGGGACCACAGCTTCATCTGCTTCCCATCCTCAGGAGAGCGCAGGCCCCGCAAGAATTGTTCCTTCATCATCCGGTTTCCTTCCTGATCACTGACAGGGTCCACCAGCTTGAGAGCCCGTAGTGCAGCCTGCAGCCTGAGGGCATAGTCTCTTATGCTATCTTGGGGCTTCTGACGGCAGTTATAGAAGTCCGTCCTCAGCTCTCCCTCTGTGCGGTGTTCAAAAGCAGCTGCTAGTTTGGCAAAGATGGTCTCAACAGAGCCCCGGTCATCATTGGTCCAGGACTCAGCCTCCAATTCTGCTGCTTCAGTCAATTGTCCCAGCACCACAGCGGCCCTCTGCTTACCAGTCATCGCGTGCATGTCTAGCAGGGTGTTGATCTTCTTCTTAAACCCGGTCAACGTGTCTATTTTACCGGCGTATTGGGGCAGCCATTGCGCTCCTGGGACATACAGCAAGGAAACTGGCATTATGGGGGAGATTTCGGCCGGCGCGGCTGCGACCGCGGCACCGGCACCAGGCGCTGCTGCGTCCAGCGCGACGGGGGCTGGCATCGCTTGGGCTGCGTCGCCCCGACCAGGGGCATTACCTCCTGCAGCGTCCATTTTTCTTCAAAAATCTCCGCGCCCCCTTTCCACTTCCTGGGTCAGAACGCTCTCCGAATTGTGGGGGTTCTGGGGCGGCCACACCTCTTCGTGGGCGGTGCTCTTCTCCCTCGCGCGGGCTGCAGCGCGCGCTTTTGAAGATGGCAATATGGCGGCGGTTCAATTTTTGCGGTCGGACCTCTGAGGCACACGGTCACCTGTCTGAACAGGTCTAGTCCTAATCCTGTTCGTGACGCCAGAAGTTGTGAAGCCCCGCTAGTATGTGTCGGTGCAGTACCTTCAGGGACTCCACGTGGATGGAACAGTCTGGTCACAGGTAGGGAACCTTCTTTTAGGATTGTCGTGACGCCACTCTCAGTATTGCGGTCAGCGGGGACCGCCACTGCAGATTAAGGGATGCCTGGGGCTGATGGTGGGTGCAGTCAGTATATTAGCCCCCTGAGAGTGAGGCAAGCCCCAGGCCCCGGTGTATGTGTGTGGGACCACAGGTCGCAGAATGACTCAAACACAGTCCAAGAAGTCTTTCAACGTGTTTACTCACTGTTTGGAGGTCACGGTGAGATGCCCGGGCGACACTGTGATAACCAGGTTGAACCAGGAATTCCAGGAGGCCGTTCTGAGGGTAGCTGTCCACTCGCCTTCCTTGCACTCTTTCTGTTTTAGGAGGATCCTTTGCTTGAAGCGTGGTAGGACCCCTCCAGGGAAGCTGTTACCACCCTGCTCCCCTCTCTCTGGCTCGTCTGCCGGCAGCGTGGCCTTGGTGGGATGGCTTCTGGCCCTGTCCCCTTATGGGCCTGGTGATTGCTGCTTGGCTCAAGCTCTGTGTAGTCGTGGTGAGGGCATGAAGTACCCCCCCCCACCTGTAGGTTAAGCAGCTCTGGATGATCTGCTGCCTGTACTGGGGACCTAGTTCCCCTTGTGTGCTCGGATACCGGGATCTCCGTACTCAGCCACCCTTCTCTCTGGATGATTTTCAGGCCGACCCACGGTACTCCTTTCTCCCCCGCTTTCAGCTACTGCACTCCTCAGGACCTGTCTGACACGAGAGCTCCTCTGCTCCCTTCCACACACTTCAACTTCTTCCTCCAGACTCCCCTCTTCCTCTCTCTCTCTGCCCTGCTTCCTAGCAACCAGCCCCTGAACACACCCCCTGCTGGGAATTGAAAGTTAACCCCTACTGGCTACCCAAGGGTCCCCTCTGGTGATGTGGGAGACCTGGTCACTATATGTTTGTGTGTGCACCTCATCCTGGCCTTTGGAGATTACCTGGAAGCATTGCTCCCGCATGGGTGCAATACTCTGTGGTGCCTGACCAGGTCAGGGGCGCCACAGTGGCATTAAGGGAGGGAGAAGGGAGTGACTTTACATTATTGGGCAACCCAATCACTGACGCCAATACAAAATATAAGATATCCCCTGAAAATAAGCTCTAGTGCATCTTTTGCCAAAAATAATATAAGACACTGTCTTATTTTTGGGAGGAACACGGTATCTATCTATCTATATATTTATCTTTCATCTATATCTTTGCACATCTTTAACATATAAAAAAACATTCATTTTGGTGTCATGCGTTTTTTCTGGTACATGTTGCACAGATGTCACACAGACGGCACAAACGCACACACAGACGGCACACACGTACACACAGACGGCACACATGTAGACGCAGATGTCACACACGCAGACGGCACAAACGTACACGCAGATGGCACAAACGTACACACAGACGGCACACACATAACAGAGGAATGGCATGTAACATGGCATGTAAAAGTGTTCTAAGAAAATATGCTCCAGCATTACTAGTAATACCAAATACTGCACATTTAGTAAATACTATTGTACTAGCCTTTAAATGGTGACAGCCACTAGGTGTCTCCCTTCTATCTAAGTTGTTATCCACTGACTGTTGTGAGGTTTAATTCATCTTAGGCCCGTTTCACACGTCAGTGAAAAACAGTGACGTTTTTCACTGGCGTGTAAAACACGCACATGTCCCTGCGTGTGCCGAAAATCCCGGCACACGTGGGTTGTCTAAGTGCAATCCGGGCTCCGTTCTCCGTGGCCCGTGATTTCACTTAGAGATTCACTCACCTGCGCCCGCTCCCGATGTCCATGGTGCTGATCACGACGCAGCATCCGGCCGGCGGTGACCCCCGCAGCAGCTGATTCTGGGTCGGCTGTGTCGTGCATAATGAATATGCAGGACAGTAATCAGCCGGCACAGAAGGAGCAGGGAGAACGGGCTGCAGAGAGCGCGCCTGAAGCCGGGTGAGTTAAAATGTTTTTTATTTTAAAAGTACGTTTTTTTCTGGCACGTGTTTCACGGACCACACCACTGCGTGGCCCGTGGAACATCAGTGATGCCAGAAAAAAATGGACATGTCTCCGTGCAGCAATCACGCACACGCGGGTACGCTGCACGGAGACACGTGCAGTGACAAATCACTGACGTGTGAGCAGACCCATTCATTATAATGGGTCTGCGTATGTCAGTGATTCTGGTACGTTTGTGCTTTTTTTTAAACGTACCAGAATCACTGACATGCAAAGGGGGTGAGTGGACCGCAATAGCACCACTCACAAGCACTATTGGCAACATAATATCGATATGGCCAGTAATTAAAACGTGTGTACCACTCCTTTAAATTAAAAAAATGGCATGAAGAGCTCAAATCACGAAGATTCTATCACTATCCAAATATTCCTGAGCCTAACAGCACCCCTTGGAGGACAGGGAGTGTACTATTAGGAACCAGATGTTTTAACATACACAGTTTTCCTTTCAACATGTGATACTTCTAGTGCACTGGCCTGCATCCTACTGTCTTTATCTTTAGTAAGACTACGACATCCAGGATGCCCTGACGGCCCCAAAGTATCCACTAATCTGTGAATTCAGACTAAACAAAGGATCTTTCTTTCTCCAAATGATTGTATAGCATGGTTACATATTACATGGAGTGATGCCATCAAGCCTTCCACTCAAAACACAGAGTCGGCAACTTCTTCAACCTTTGCAGATTTCCAGAAACTAGAACAAACTGTGTTTTGTTTCCAATTGTTTACCTTGGAGATGATGAAGGTACATTGTGATCTGTGAAAACTATGCCTGGTATTTGGTCACAATCTGCTGTAAAAAGCCCTTCATTAAAAACAGCCTATGGGAATTGTGGTTACGTAGGGCTACAAGGTGAGAAAAAAGAGCTGTTTGAATTGTCACCAGACCAGATTTTTCATGAGCTCAGTTTTAATTTGTAGCTATCTATAAGGATTTCCATGTAACACATTGCCATACCACCAATGATACTCGGTAGTGTTGAATGTCATGCACAGAATTTATTGTAAACCTTGGCAATCAATGGAGACGGAGCAAAATTTAAATTTGGCACAAAATTTATTATTTGGAGAAGGACCAAATCATTTTAAGTCCATTTAGTAAGCTGATACTCACGTCTAAAATTTCCTTGTTGGCTTTAGGTGATGTGGCCTCACGTAACTCTTTGATGGCCACAGGAATTTTGATACCTTCACCTTCTGGAATCCAAAGACCCTAATTACGCAGATGAAGTCAATTATTAAAAAAATGGATAATTATGAAGTATGTATATATTTATACTGTATTAGTCACAGGTTTTCAATCTTTTATTAATAAAGTAAAGATGTTACATGAGTAAAGATGATTTTTCTCACACAAATCCTTGGAAACTAGGGCAGTTGTCTACTAAGACATTGGGAGACTGCGATTATGAGAGGAGTCCTTAGAACATATAAATGCCTGAAGACCTGATTCATTAAGGTGTTCATACCAGTTTTCTGGCCCAAAATACATAGAAATGTTTAATGGCCAGTCCTGGGCATCTCCACCAAAGTGGGCAAAGCTGGAGTGCAATGGGGCATGGCAGAGCCCATCTGTCTAACTCATTAATATTTACAACACTTTTGTAGTGGAATTTTACTCTGGTGGTTGCGTTGATTAAAACTGATGTGCAAAATGCCAATTTTAATGATCGGGCCCTAAATGTTATGTAAAATGTCTATTTGGCTATGAAACAAATCTGTTTCTGACAACTTTTTTTTATCTATTGGCGAAATAGCAATGGAAAGTATATAACAAAACTACAATTTAGAAAGGTTACTGACCAAATATGATCAATCCCTGACCTCATACCTGATATACAGTACCAAACGCGCCAGAGCCGAGGACCTTTATCTTCCTGAATTCAGTTTCTTTCAAGATGCGAAGAAGTGCTTGGTTTGGAGCTTCACCACTGGGTGTAATAGGTTCTACCAGCTACAATGAAATATATAGATATTGTAATATTGTGGAGCTTCTCACTAATATAATGTGTCACAAATTATAATGGAATCCTTTTCCAAAAATTTTTAAAGGGAACTTGTCGGGTGCAATATGCAGCCAGAACCACGAGCAGTTCTGGGTGTATATTGCTACTCTCTGCCTAACCATCCCTGTATACATCACTTACCTCTCCGCCGCCATCGTGTCCGACTGGGGATTTTAGCTTAGTGTGCATGACTTTGGAGTTCGGGTCATGCACACTATGTAGCCGGGTGTATGCGTCCTGGCTTCAAACTGACACACTTCTCTTGCATATATTAAGACATGCAGAATGACAAGGCGATGGTGCAGAATTGAAACATACCTTCATCAAGTTAGTTGCCTAAAGGTTAGCTCTCTTTCAGATAATGCTTGGCTGCAGTTTGTTATAATATAAGAAACCATGCTCAACTCACCTCTTTTGGGGCCACCAGTGAGACTACCTAGCTACTCCCATTCTCCGTTATTGGCTGTGGCAATGAGAACACATAGACACCGTGACAATGAGTGAGCTCAGTGGCTCTGAAGGGGGTGTTCCCTGGTAGAGCCGCTAGCTTACTGATTGGCTGCTGCACAAATCCAAATGCCAGACACTTGGAGCAATGGCAGAGACTCACGGATGGAACTGAGGAAATGGAGTACACTTTTTTTTTTTAACAAACTGGAGTTGGGGCTGAACATTATTTGAAAGGGACCAACCCCTTTAATTCACTGAATTCTTCAGACAGTGGACAAAACCTGCAAATATGGAATCTAGGAGGCTCATCTTCAATACTAACATAGATCATTAGTTTATTACTTTTATATTGTTATTATTGCCTCTGTTTTTAACATATGGCATTTACAAATAATGATGTCCGCACCTCTCTTTCTTGCAGTAATCTACGGAGTGTGCGCTTTCTGTTAATGCGATTTCTTCGAATAAAGAAAAATGCCACCAGTCCTAACACCACGGCTGCGAGGATGCCTCCGACAACTCCAGCGGCAATGTACGCCACCTTAGATCTAAAAAGGAGAAAACATTTGTTATAAATATTCTTTACTTGATATTACAAGCCTCATGCAATCATGCAGGTATTGATGGTATATTGAAATGTCTGATCATTTACACCAAAAGATTCTTTTTTAGGGCATGCTGACAGAAGACTAGGAGATCACCCCTCCAAAACTATTACACTGTAATATTTCTGTTTATAAAATCTGGTAAAGTTCTAGTAAGAAAAACAGTTCATCGAGATGAAAAGGAACAGAGAATTATTCTACCACAGTGAATATTCCTAGCTGGACCAAGCAGAGTATTATATATATATATATATATTGAGCCCAAAATAGTGAAATAAGATTTCAATATGTATTTGTCAGGGGTTAATTGATGTATCAATAAGGGCTCACTATTTGTCCAAGCGAGGGAGGTTGATTCACTTTCTAAACTGCTTGGAGCCTTTTCTTGCAGCTCGTATATTCCAGAGTTGGAAAGTCTGACACAGTTCTTGCTAGAAAGCCAACAGATTATTGTCTACTGTATTAATCAACGTGCGGCTCCAGCTCAGTCACTGCGCCCGCTTCTTTTTACATCTAAACGTCTACAAAAAAGACAGTGAACTCCCAAAATAACTATGAAGTGTATTGTGCTCCTTGGAAGTCCTATCAGCAATAGTGTGGAAGTCTTCAGAGATATGGACATATATGATCTAAAACCTGAAGAAAAAAATTCTAATGTGTAAAATATTACAGATATTTAAAGGAAATAGTACTTTAAAACCACAATTTGACCTTGTAAAGTTTTAACCCCTTTATGACATCTGCCATAAATGTAGGGGGCAAGTTAGAGCGGGTGTATGGAGTGGGCTCTTAGGGAGATCTCATCCTATACTTGGCAGGTAATGGCTGTGTGGTACAGCCAGGACCTTCCGCTAACAATTGTTAACCCGTTAAATCCAGCTGTTGAAATCTGACAGCAGCATTAAATAAGCCCTGGCATCGGGAGTGGCCACTGAAGTGCCCATCGGGTTGCTTGTAATGTACTCGTGGGTTGCTGATGGGTTGCTCAGACAGCAGGGGACCTCCATGTTCCTTTGAAGCCCTCTTGTGGCTGGGCTTCAAAAAAGGTTGAGATTTCTACTATACATAGTTATTCAATGGCACTGGTGTATATAGCTCAAGCGATGAGATGATCACAGGTTACAGTCCAATAAGGGGACAATTAAACATAGTGAAAAGCAAAAAAAAAGTTTTAAAAAATAGGAAAAAAAATAATAATATAAAAGTTCATATCACCGCTTTCTGCCCCCATTTAAACTAAAGATAATGATAATA
Source organism: Anomaloglossus baeobatrachus (assembly GCF_048569485.1). Classification (NCBI taxonomy): domain Eukaryota; kingdom Metazoa; phylum Chordata; class Amphibia; order Anura; family Aromobatidae; genus Anomaloglossus; species Anomaloglossus baeobatrachus. Next base: position 414,399,852 of record NC_134358.1, read on the forward strand.
AAAGAAAAAAACAAATGTGCTATTGTCGCTTTCAGAAAAGTCCAATCTATCAAAATATAAAAATAATTAACGTGATTGGTAAACACAAAAAATTCAAGGATGACAAAATTATGTTTTTTTGGTTGCTGTAATACAAAAAAAATGCTGTAAAAAGTGATCAAAATGTCACATCAATCCGAAAATGGTATCAATAAAATCGGCGTCTCTCCCCGAAAAAAATAAGCCATAACATAGCACCATCAATCGAAAAATGAAAATATTATGGGTCTTAGAAAATGGCGACAGAACCTCCCATTTTTTTTTTTTGCTAATTCATCTTCTGATTTTTTTTTCACCACTAAAATAATGAAAAAACTAGACATGATTGGTATCGGCGTAATCGTACTGATGAGGAGAATCATATTGTGCAGTCAAATTTACTAGAAAATGTGCACCCTATAAAGAGTTCCAAAAAAACCCCATCTCCGAATTCTGTTTTTTTTTCACAATTTCTCCATATTTGGATTTTTTCGCTGTTTTACAGTACATTATGTGGTAAAATGATTCAAAAGTACAACTTGTCAAGCAAAAAAAAAAAGCCCTCACATGTCTATGTAGACAGAAAAATAAAAAAAATGGATCTGTGAAAAAGAGGGAAAAAAAACTAAAGCGCAAAAACGAAAAATCTACACTACAATTTAGGTTGACTTTCCATGAGAATATCAGTGTCTATGAAAGTAATTGAGAAGTCTTACCCAGCAGATTTACATCCTTCAATTCCAGGGCCTGTACACCTATCAAAAGAAAACCAAAACACTTATACATTTAGCATTTGTAGGAATTAAATCCTGACTGGCAAAGAGATCACCACTGAGAGGTACTATTACCAGCACAGGGTAATGGCAGAATTCTGATAATGTCAGTAGATGGCAGCATAAATCAAAAGAAGTAGAATAAATCCATTCTGATACAAACTCGATCACAGTAACACATAAAAGATTAAATATCCCATAATCGCAAAAAACCTATATTATCACAGAGCTATGACAAAATAATCTTTACTTCTGAAAGACAACTAATGTAAAATCTGTTACCGGGCCCCATCTAACACGTGCAGATTTTGATAAACCGAGTGCAAATCGATAGAACGAGTAACCTCTGGGCCCCTAGGCCACTTCTGCACCCCCCATAGCTAGGCCCCTGGTTTCCTTCACTGTACAATGATCACATTAAACAGGTTTTCTGTTATATTTTAACACTCACCATGTGACATAGTTTATAAGTACAGTAAAGACTATAGTTAGCATACGGCTATAAAGTATAGCTCTGTATGCAGCCTCCTAACTTAAATAAAATTTCTCGCTATAATTAAAAAGATTACCCAATAAATATAAATCCTTGAGGTGTCCACTTCTGCCAAGTAGTAAAAATTCTGTTCGGTCACTTCTCAGTTACTGTAAAACTGTTTCTGGGTAAGCGGCATGACATTCGGGGGTGTCATTCAGAACGCTAAATGGAAAGTGTGCCTGGCAATCTACTTATGTAGGGATACTGTAACGATTCTCTGTGCAAGGCATCTCACAGACTTGGAGACTTACAGATCTGGCAGTGTCTCTATTCGTTTGTGCAGAGCATCTTGCCTTTGGAGATGCTCTGCGGCGCCACCCTTGATTCTGAACTAGCACCTTGGTTACTACACACTCCACGTTGGTTCTGGGAGATGCTGGTTACTTAGCTGTTCCACCTTCCAGGCTCAGGCTTCTTTACTGAGCATGCTCCCCCAGAACTCTGCTAGTTATATTCTCTGGCTCTATTTGTTGCCATAGTGTGTGTTTGCTTGTGTTCTGATCTTGGTATTCTGACACCTGGACTGTTATTGGACTTCCCTCTGCCCGCTCCCTATTCCTGTCGTGTTCTCCTGCCTTTGACCTGGACTGTTACGTGACTGCGTCTTTGCTTGCTCCCTTTATTTACTATGTGCTCTCCTTGTATTTTGACCCTCCGATTGTAACCTGACTACACCCGATTACCCCTTATGATTATATGTGCCCCCCTGTTACCAGACCCCGGCGTTCCTGACTATCTTTCCACCCATGCGACTCAGTAAGGTAGTGACTCGTCTTACAGATACCAGAGAAAATCTATGTGTCAATGCATAACTAGGCCCTCAGCACCCAAGAATTACAGTGTCACCCTTCATGGAAATTGGGTCCTACTATAGTTCCCTAAAGGGGTATTCCAGCTTTGCAACCAACATTTGTTTGTACATATCTTCCATTAAAAAGTCCCATAGTATTTTGTGTCTTCAGCTCCTTTGCCGAATACAAACAACCCCTCAGTCACCTAGTTTGTGCAATAAAAGATTAAAGAAGGCCTGACTGCAGTATATGATTGTTTGTAGTCTGTTACCATGGAGACATACAGACCTGCAGATACAGCAGCAGCAGCAGCAGACACAAAACAAGAAATATTATTTGAAAACTGGCTTCAGTAACTAGCTAAAGTTGATCATCAAGGTGTATAAAGCCTTTAAGCGAGAATGCTTTCACTAAATGTTAAAAATAATAATAAAAATAGTATTACTGATAATAAACTACTCTCATCTACCTGAACGATTGGACTTGCTATAGGAAAATCATGGGATAAATACGGTTCACAATTAGCAGGCGGCAGACTGTTCTGCGTATACTTACCCTGTCTTGCATTCCAAGCTACAGTACTGACAAACTCCAGCTTTATCTGGATATTTTGGAACGAGGTTATTACTGTCACCATAATAGTCAGGCAAGCAGCTTTTCACACAGTTTTCGCCATCCTTGAAACTAGCACATTTTTCGCAATGATTTGCATCCTAAAAAACAACAGGGTAATATAAAAAAAAAGCTAAAATACTGAACGCTATTGTATGAAAGCATCTTTCCCAAAAATAGTCAGGACCCCATCTTTCTTCTATACTAATGACCAGGTGTACACTAAGTTTTTTTGAGAATGGTAGTTTGCTAGAGGTATAGGAGGTGTCACAAGGACATGGAGATTTGCTTAAAACACTTACATTGGCAAAGCATATTTGTGAGATTTTGCTAGTTTTATTAGAGACCATTGGTAAAATAGGAGTTGGACATGCAAGCACCCCCATATACATTGGATATCTGTCAGTTGAAAGATGGTTTGGACGAATGTTCAAACGGTAGCTATCTGTCTTGACTAGGGATGAGCGAACTCGAACTGTAAATTTATGGGTTTTTACCGAACAGTGGGTGTCTGAGTTCGGCACTGCTCGTATGCTAACCATTCAATCGAGTACCAAGGTATGCACAGTGCACCTTGCTCGACCCAGTGAGAGCTGCTTGCAGTCTCTGGGGCTCTCACTGGGGGTAGAAGGTTTTCGGATGCTGTGTCTAAGAAAAACCCACAAAAACTTGCTGTGCCTCCCCCGGAAATGCTCTGCTTATGGCCGGCTGCATGTGGGCGGAGAGCTGAATTGCCGAATCATTGACTTATACAGGGTTCGAGCTCTGGCATCAAGTTCAGGTCAAGTCTGGGTCCCGAACCAAACTTTTAACTTTGAACCCGGGGAACCTGAACCACCACCGGTCCAGTCACCTCTACTCCCGACTCCTCCATACACAGGAGCACTTACTCAGTCGCAATCCTGTCTTCTCTAGTAGAGAGCCACTGCCAAACACCTTATCTCGCAAAGAACAAAAGGATAGGCACCCTAAAATCGGACATGCCAGATCTTTATCTCCCCCAACATCATTTGTCGGGGGAGAGTCGGTGGCTCCCATAGACAATAGACTGTTGGCAGAACCAGCTGATATTGATAAGTAGAGTTGAGCGCGGTTCGAGGTTCTCCAGTTCTAGGCTCGAGTGATTTTTGGGGCTGTTCGAGATCGAACTAGAACTCGAGCTTTTTGCAAAAGCTCGATAGTTCTAGATACGTTTGAGAACGGTTCTAGCAGCAAAAAGCAGGGCTTTTTACAGCTACAGTGTGCAGGAGCCATCGCTGGCAGCCTGCCAGAAGCTGGTAACCAAGATAAACATCGGGTATCCAACCAAAGCGCTTTGGTTAGTAACCCGATGTTTATCCTAGTTACGTGCAGGAAGCCCACACTGCCCCGCTCAGCTCACTCCGCCCCCTCCTGCCCGCAGCATGTACACACACACACACACACACACACACACACACACACACACACATGGTCCCGCTCGGCTTACCTGCGGTCGGCCCGGGGGCAGCAGTCCTTGGCACTGGAAAGTGTGGCTGCCGGCCCTTTAAGGCTCACTGTGTTCTCCTGCATTGAGCATAATCTGTGGGCGGAGCTACCGCCCGGCGTCCTGCTCGGTCGCACAGATGAAGGAGTCACAGTGCCAGCCAGCGACCCCCAGCAAATCGCTTCCCTCCGGCGCTGTGTGGGACCCATCTGCACCGTGACCTGATCAGTATGTGGGACATCACTCCCTCCCCGCCCCTCCCTGTCCCCCCGTGCGTGTGTGGGCCCCGCAGAGCCGTGTGTGTGGCCCCCGGAGCCGCGTGTGTGGGCCCCGCAGAGCAAGGTGTGTGTTTGTATGTATGCATGCAGCAGAGCAGTATGCGTGTCTATATGTATGTATATATGCAGCAGAGCAGTATGCGTGTCTGTATGCATGTATGTATATATGCAGCAGAGCAGTATGCGTGTCTATATGTATGTATATATGCAGCAGAGCAGTATGCGTGTCTGTATGTATGTATGTATATATGCAGCAGAGCAGTATGCGTGTCTGTATGTATGTATATATGCAGCAGAGCAGTATACGTGTATGTATGTATGTATATATGCAGCAGAGAAGTATGCGTGTCTGTATGTATGTATGTATATATGCAGCAGAGCAGTATTCGTGTCTGTATGTATGTATATATGCAGCAGAGCAGTATGCGTGTCTGTATGTATGTATATATGTAGCAGAGTAGTATGCGTGTCTGTATGTATGCATGTATGTATGCAGCAGAGCAGTATGCGTGTCTGTATGTATGTATATATGCAGCAGAGCAGTATGCGTGTCTGTATGTATGTATATATGTAGCAGAGTAGTATGCGTGTCTGTATGTATGCATGTATGTATGCAGCAGAGCAGTATGCGTGTCTGTATGTATGTATATATGCAGCAGAGCAGTATGCGTGTCTGTATGTATGTATGTATATATGCAGCAGAGCAGTATGCGTGTCTGTATGTATGTATGTATATATGCAGCAGAGCAGTATGCGTGTCTGTATGTATGTATGTATATATGTAGCAGAGTAGTATGCGTGTCTGTATGTATGTATATATATATGCAGCAGAGCAATATGCGTGTCTGTCTGTATGTATGCATGTATGTATGCAGCAGAGCAGTATACGTGTCTGTATGTATGTATATATGTAGCAGAGTAGTATGCGTGTCTGTATGTATATATATATATATATATGCAGCAGAGCAATATGCGTGTCTGTCTGTATGTATGCATGTATGTATGCAGCAGAGCAGTATACGTGTATGTATGTATGTATATATGCAGCAGAGCAGTATGCGTGTCTGTATGTATGTATGTATATATGCAGCAGAGCAGTATGCGTGTATGTATGTATATATGAAGCAGAGCAGTATGCGTGTCTGTATGTATGTATGTATGTATGCAGCAGAGCAATATGCGTGTCTGTCTGTATGTATGCATGTATGTATGCAGCAGAGCAGTATGCGTGTCTGTATGTATGCATGTATGTATGCAGCAGAGCAGTATACGTGTCTGTATGTATGTATGTATGTATATATGCAGCAGAGCAGTATGCGTGTATGTATGTATATATGCAGCAGAGCAGTATGCGTGTCTGTAGGTATGTATGTATATATGTAGCAGAGTAGTATGCGTGTATGTATGTATATATATATATATGCAGCAGAGCAATATGCGTGTCTGTCTGTATGTATGCATGTATGTATGCAGCAGAGCAGTATGCGTGTCTGTATGTATGCATGTATGTATGCAGCAGAGCAGTATGCGTGTCTGTATGTATGCATGTATGTATGCAGCAGAGCAGTATGCGTGTCTGTATGTATGCATGTATGTATGCAGCAGAGCAGTATACGTGTCTGTATGTATGTATGTATATATGCAGCAGAGCAGTATGCGTGTCTGTATGTATGTATGTATATATGCAGCAGAGCAGTATGTGTGTCTGTCTGTATGTATGCATGTATGTATGCAGCAGAGCAGTATGCATGTCTGTATGTATGCATGTATGTATGCAGCAGAGCAGTATGCGTGTCTGTATGTATGCATGCAGAGCAGTATGCGTGTCTGTCTGTATGTATGTATGTATGCAGAAGAGCAGTATGCGTGTCTGTCTGTATGTATGTATGCATGTATGTATGCAGCAGAGCAGTATGCGTGTCTGTCTGTATGTATGTATGCAGCAGAGCAGTGTGTGTGTGTGTGTCTGTATGTATGTATGCAGCAGAGCAGTATGTGTGTGTCTGTCTATATGTATGTATGTAGCAGAGCAGTGTGTGTGTGTCTGTCTATATGTATGTATGCATGCAGAGCAGTATGTGTGTGTCTGTATGTATGTATGTATGTATGCAGCATAGCAGTGTGTGTCTCTGTATGTATGCATGTATGATGTGTATCTATGTATGTCAGTGTATATGACTGTATAGATTTGTCTGTTTATATGTATTTTTGTGAGTTTGTCTTTAAATATGTATATGTACGTGTATGTATCTGTGTATGTGTGTCTGCGTGTTTATGGGGCCCACTGGGACTCTTCCGCCCGGGGCCCACAAAAACCTGGAGCCGGCCCTGCCTGCGGTGATGAAGTCCCGCCATCCCGACCTCAGCGCTGTCACTGTCCTCCATGGCCGCCGCTTGTCACATCACCTTCTCTCGCTTCCGACCCGAGACTGACTAGCGGTAACGTCACGGGCCTCTCGCGATTCTTGGCTGTGAAGGCGGCGGTCATTGAACTCAGTGACAGGGGCTGTCAGTGTGCTGGAGATCAGCGCAGGTAATGTACCTCGCTGACAGCAGCACTTGTCATGCCCTGCAGTGACCTGGGCTGACCCATTGATGTTAGCTCAGGTCACTGCACTGCTCTCCCAGCCAATGGGGAACATCCTGCTCTTCATTGACTGGGACAGTGTGGATCGTCATGGCAACCCCTTGGATTACACCAGACCTGGATTTGTTTTTCATTCTAATAAATTGGTTAAAGAGGGAATGTTTTGGGGAGTGTTTTTTCAAATAAAAATGTGTTTGTCGTCTATTTTTTTTTATTACTGACTGGGTTGGTGATGTCGGGTATCTGATAGACGCCTGACCTTACCAACCCCAGGGCTTAATGCCAGGTGACATTACACATCTGGTATTAACCTCATATATTACCCCGTTTGCCACCGCACCAGGGCGCGGGATGAGCTGGGGCGAAGCACCAGGATTGGCACATCTAATGGATGCGCCACTTCTGGGGCGGCTGCGGCCTGCTATTTTTAGGCTGGGGAGAGTCCAATAACCATGGACCTCCCTAGTCTGAGAATATCAGGCCTCAGCTGTCTGCTTTACCTTGGCTGGTAATCCAATTTTGGGGGACCCCTACGTGTTTTTTTTTTAAATTATTTATTTAATTTAAAATAACAGCGTGGGGTGCCCTCAGTTTTGGATTACCAGCCAAGGTGAGGTTGCCAGCTGTGGCCTGCAGGCTGCAGCCGTCTGCTTTACCCTAGCTGGCTACAAAACTAGGGGGAACCCTACGTCATTTTTTTTTTCATTTTTTTTGGCTAACTACAAAGCTAAGCACCCCTTAGTGCCACATGAAAGGCACCAAAGGTGCTCCACTTTTTCTCCACTTTTTCTCCACTTCTTCACTTCTCCACTTTTTCTCCACTTTTTCTCCATTTTTTTCTCCACTTTTTCTCCACTTTTTCTCCACTTTTTCTCCACTTTTTCTTCACTTTTTCTCCACTTTTTATCCATTTTTTCTCCACTTTTTCTCCACTTTTTCTCCGTTCTTTTTCTATGGTCGGTCTACCCATTAGCTCTACCATGCATACTGTAGCTCTACACCTACTGCACGTTACTTTATGATTGACATCTCTTTCGTACCAGAGCTGTCTAAGCCTACTCTGACCCCATATTTGTCATTACTATATTGTCCTTGTACTGTATTATGACATTTGTATCATGTGTTTCATTTCTTGCTGTGTTGCAATTTTTTTGCTGCATCCCAATTGTACCTCTACATTGTTCGAGTTTATGTTATTGTTCTCTCACTCTTATGTGATACTGATTATTGTCATTTTTCATGATTACATGCAGATAAGTCCAATCTGACGAAGGCTCAGGCCGAAACGTCATTTGTAACTTGTTTTGGACAAAAACATATATGCTTATGAAAAATTTTTTTTTCTTAATACGGACCAATAAAGAGTGATTTTGCATTACTATCCGTTGTGACTTACTGACTTAGTCTGGGAGATTTAGAGTGCCGAGGCTACTCACTAATTTTATCTATTATTACCTCTGAGCACCTATATACTAGTGAGCAGAGCTTCCTCTACAGTAGTTCTCCTGATTAGGCATGCCCTTACCTCATGAGCAGGGCATTGCAGCTTTGGTAGCAACCATTACGACATGGACTCTGCTGCTGTGGACCCGGGGAGAGTGAGTGCAGATTCATTGCACCCACACTCCTCACATGAAGGGTCCGCACTCCTAGAAAATGGGGGATACGTTCCCTGAGTGTCTCCCCCCATATTCTAGACGGTCCAGTGTCGTCGTGGGACCCCTTTATTTTTTTTCTTACAATAAATTGGTGAAATAGGAAATGTTTTGGGGACTGTTTTTTCAAATAAATTTCTTTTGTCGATTTTTTTTTTTTTGTTAGTACTGACAGTTTATGATGTTGGGTATCTAATAGACGCCATGACATCACAAACTGCTGGGCTTGATCTCAGGTGACTTTACAGCTAGTATCAACCCGATTTATTACCCCGTTTGCCACTGCACCAGGGCACAGGATGAGCTGGGGTGAAGCGCCAGGATTGGCGCATCTAGTGGATGCGCCACGTCTGGGGTGCCTGCGGCCTGCTATTTTTAGGCTGTGAAGGCCCAATAACTATGGACCTTCCCACCCTGAGAATACCAGACCACAGCTGTCCGCTTTACCTTGTCTGGTGATCCAATTTGGGGGGGACCCTACTTTTATTGTGTAATTATTAATATTTATAAAATAATTATAAAAAAGAGCCTGAGGGGACCTCCACATTGGATCCCCAACCACGGTAAAGCTGCCAGCTGTGGTTTTCAGGCTACAGCCGTCTGCTTTACCCTAGCTGGCTATCAAAAATGGGGGGACCCAACGTCATTTTTTTTTTAACTATTTTTTAAATAGAAAAAATTAATGGGCTTCCCTGTATTTTGATTGCCAACCAAGGTAACGGCAGGCACACTGGGGTGGCAACCCATAGCTGTCTGCTTTATCTGTGCTGAGAATCAAAAATACCGCAGACCGCTACGTCATTTTTTTAAAGATTTATTTTTACAGCACTGTGATGTCCAGCAATCAAAATACAGGGAAGCCCATTTTGTTTTTAGTTATTTAAATAAATAATTAAAAAAAATATATATGGCCTCCCGCTGCATTTTTTGTATTGCTAGGTAAGGGTAATCCAAGCAGCTACTGGCTGCTAACCCCCACTGCTTGGTGTTACCTTCACTTGCAATGGAAAATCCAGGGAAGCATTTTTTATTTTTTTTGCCAAAAAACTACAAAAAAAGGACGTGAGCTTCGCCATATTTTTGTATGCTAGCCAGGTATAGCAGGCAGGTGCTGGAAGAGTTGGATACAGCGCCAGAAGATGGCGCTTCTATGAAAATGCCATTTTCTGAGGCGGCTGCAGACTGCAATTCGCAGCAGTGGGGCCCAGAAAGCTCAGGCCAACCTGTGCTGCGGATTCCAATCCCCAGCTGCCTAGTTGTACCTGGCTGGACACAAAAATGGGGCGAAGCCTACGTCATTTGTTTTCTAATTATTTCATGAAATTCATGAAATAATAAAAAAAGGGCTTCCCTTTATTTTTGGTTCCCAGCCGGGTACAAATAGGCAACTGGGGGTTGGGGGCAGCCGTACCTGCCTGCTGTACCTGGCTAGCATACAAAAATATGGCGAAGACGACATAATTTTTTCAGGGGGCAAAAAACTTCTGCATACAGTCCTGGATGGAGTATGCTGAGCCTTGTAGTTCTGCAGCTGCTGTCTGTCTGTATGAAGAAGAGCAGACAGCAGCTGCAGAACTACAAGGCTCAGCATACTCCATCCAGGACTGTATGCAGAATTTTTTTGCCCACCAAAAAAATGACGTGGGCTTCGCCATATTTTTGTATGCTAGCCAGGTACAGCAGGCAGCCACGGGCTGCCTCCAACCCCCAGTTGCCTATTTGTACCCAGCTGGGAACCAAAAATATAGGGAAGCCCATTTTTTTTAATTATTTCACTTATTTCATGAAATAATTAAAAAACAAATGACGTGGGCTTCGCCCCATTTTTGTGTCCAGCCGGGTACAACTAGGCAGCTGGGGATTGGAATCCGCAGCACAGGTTAGCCCGAGGTTTCTGGGCGCCTCTGCTGCGAATTTCAGTCCGCAGCCGTCCCAGAAAATGGCGCTCTCATAGAAGCGCCATCATCTGGCGCTGTATCCAACTCTTCCAACAGCCCTGGAGCCGGGTGGCTTGTTGGGTAATCATGAGTTAATACTGGCTTTGTTTTACTAGCCAGTATTAAGCCAGAGATTCTTAATGTCAGGCACGTTTGACCCGGCCATTAAGAATCTCCAATAAAGGGTTAAAAAAAAACACCACACGGAGAAAAAATACTTTAATAGAAATAAATACACAGACACATTAGAGATTCCATCTTTATTACCCCCTGTCAGCCCTCCATGATCCTGCTCTTCTGTCTTCTTTCTTTCTAGTGTAGTAGTAGTGACGATTGTAGTGAGGATGAGTTTACCCAGCTCATCACTTGGGGCTGAGGAACCTCATCCTCACTACAATCCTCACTAGTGTAGTAGTAGTGACGATTGTAGTGAGGATGAGTTTACCCAGCTCATCACTTGGGGCTGGGGAACCTCATCCTCACTACAATCCTCACTAGTGTAGTAGTAGTGACGATTGTAGTGAGGATGAGTTTACCCAGCTCATCACTTGGGGCTGGGGAACCTCCATCCTCACTACAATCCTCACTAGTGTAGTAGTAGTGACGATTGTAGTGAGGATGAGTTTACCCAGCTCATCACTTGGGGCTGAGGAACCTCATCCTCACTACAATCCTCACTAGTGTAGTAGTAGTGACGATTGTAGTGAGGATGAGTTTACCCAGCTCATCACTTGGGGCTGAGGAACCTCCATCCTCACTACAATCCTCACTACAATCGGGAAGCAGCGTGCAGCCTTCACTCCGTGAGTGATCAGTGCTGCTAGCGGTAACGCTGATAGACGCGTTACCATAGCAACGGTGCTCTCGGAGCCGCGGTTAGCGGTGACGTCACCGCTAACTGCGTTGCTATGGCAACCTCCGTTAATGACCGGCTGTGTCAGCCGGTCCCTAACGGAATGGGGAGTCGACCGTGTGCTAGAGCATGTCGCCGGTACACGGCGATACACATATGTGCACCGTGTACCGGAGAGATGCACTCGCAGGTCCTACATGACGCGTCATAGTCATGTGACCAGTCTGTAGCCAATGAGATAATAGCCACGTGACTGGTCACATGGCTATTTTGACGTCACGATAGGTCCTGCTTCACTGCTGCAGTGCCGGTCACCGGGAGCATTCAGTGATCATCGGATGGAATAGCGGCAGGAGACAGAGTGCAGAAGGGATCGCGGGGACCGGTAAGTGTTATGGCAATGTTTATTAACTGTTTGTGTACATTTATAATGCATTTTTATGTGTTTGTGATTGCCTCCCATTATAGCCTATAGGTTCGAGTTCGGTTCGTCGAACGTTCGACGAACCGAACTCGAACGGGACCCCCGTTCGGCGAACCGAACTCGAGCCGAACCGCGACCGGTTCGCTCATCTCTATTGATAAGCTTATCTGATGTTAATCTAATGTGTATGGGGGCCCGAAGTGATGGCTTATGCAGTAATGTTCTACAGTAGTAAAACAATAGATGCCACTATATACATCTACTCTGTAATGATGCTGAAAACATGCCAATCTGATTTTTCTTCTACTTTATTAAATAGCTGCTCGTGATGTTCACTTTGGGCTATGTTTAGACTATTTTCACCTTTGGATGGTTCTGATTTTTACTTTCTAGTGATGGGTAGACTTTAACAGCAATTTACACCTTATTATTTCTACTAGGTTTTTTTTTTTTACAAGATTAGGTTTACTGTTATTACATCAATGTTTTTTTTTCTTTGTTTTTTTTTACTGTTGGAAAAATAGCAGATTCCAAATCCAATCATAAAATAATGCTAAGTAAAGCCCTGAAGTGGTTAATTCTGCTGACCGTGGCCTGACACACTGCCATACAGATAATGCTTTAAACATCTGGTGGCTCTTATTTGTCCAGATGTTTGTCTTCAGCCCTCCGTTAGAGCTCGGCACTGGGCTGTATTTGGTGCAATATGTAATACTATCCAGTTCCTGTCCTGATTTAATACTTCCCATTGATGAGCACTGCTGTCTTATCAACTTCCGAGAAAAAACACAAAAAGCAATCGGGTGACAGTTTCCAGGATGAGATAGTCGAAGGTTCACCAGCGTACAGACGTCAGATGCATAGATGTGGTGGCTGACCAAGGTTACATGATGAGCGAGCCCTAATATGCTAGCTAACAAACCATAGTAATAGTAAAATAGATTTTGACACAGTTCAAAAAAAGCTTGAAAATTACATTTCATCATACTGAAAATCAATAAATATATATCACGTCCTCCTCTTTTCCTCATGAATCATTTTGGTTCCTTTACCCAATCTTTCAACATTTCACCCTGCCCTTGTGTAGTCATAAAATGACTTTCCTGGTCTGGAAAGAATAGTATGGTCTTTTAGCAAGACCCCAACCTTCCCCTTTTGATCACAGCACTCCCTTTTCCTAAGTTGTCGCCATCTACCCCCAGAAAGCACAAAGCAGCAAAGTTAAAGCTTTGCAATACTACCTGCACACATTAGTTATCACATCTCAGACCTGATAAGGTTGGTGAACTTATTTTGAAAACCCCTGTCACAATGGCTGTTTAATCTTGATGAGCAATGTAAATCCAGGTAAAGCAGGGATGTAAAACTCAAATACACAGAGGGACAAAATTAAAAACTTGGACAATGTCGAGGGCCAACCTAGTCACGGACCCCATATAGTACACCACACAAAATAATTGGTAGCAGAGAGCCCTCCATAAAGAATAATGTGCCCCAAAATAATAGGCTCTACATAGTCCTCCTACAGAATAATGTGCCCCACATAGTCCTCCTCAAGAATAATGTGCCCTACATAGTCCTCCATGCAGAATAATGGCCTCACATAGTCCTCCATACAGAATAATGTGCCCCACATAGTCCTCCATACAGAATACTGTGCCTCACATAGTCCTCCATACAGAATAATGGCCTCACATAGTCCTCCTACAGAATAATGTGCCTCACATAGTCCTCCATACAGAATACTGTGCCTCACATAGTCCTCCATACAGAATAATGGCCTCACATAGTCCTCCTGCAAAATAATGTGCCTCACATAGCCCTCTGTACAGAATAATGTACCCTACATAGTCCTCCATATAGCATAATGTGCCCCACATAGTCCTACAGAATACATAGTCCTACAGAAAGTCTCACATAGTCTTCCTACAGAATAATGTGCCTCACAAAACCCTCCATGCAGAATAATGTGCCCTGCATAGTCCTCCAAACAAAATAATGTGCCCTACATAGTCCTCCTATCCTACGGAAATGTGCCCCACATAGCTCTCCATACAGAATGGCCCCACATAGTCCTCCATACAGAATAATGAACCCCACATAAACCTCCATACAGAATAATGGGCGCCTCACAGTCTTACACACAGAATAATAGGCCTCACAGTCCCCCATTCCGAATAATGGGCCCCCCCATAGTCCTACATACAGAATAATGGGTCCCCCATAATCCTCCATACAGAATAGTATCACGGGCCTAATAAAATCAGCCTGTGGGCCAGGTTTGGCCCACAGACAAGAGTTTGACATATGTGAGGTAAAATATGAGAGCTCATGTGTCCACAGGTACTCAGTCTCCTCTCATCCAGCCTGACTGACAGCTGCAGCTTGTACTGACCAGAGTGAGATCTCAGCAGGGAAAAGGGACACTGGGGAGCTGTTGATCAGGATAAATGGGGGAAATTGAGTTAAAGGGAACCTGTTATGTTCCCAAATGCTATTACTTGCTGCAATAAGGTTAATCTGCAGGTTAATAACATTATAATGCAGTATGGCCACCATACTGAAAGTGTAACTCCCAGGAGAAGATTGAGTATATTACTCCAGGGAGCTGCCCTGGCACTTTGATTGACAACCTGCTCTGCACAGATGCGCTGCATAATGGAAAGTTCCTACAATAGTTAACAGTCAGCAGGATCTCAACCACCCTATAGCTTCACAACTACATCTTATCTATGGATGAAATGATGGGAACCACATTGCTATTATGGTTTGAATTAGAGGAAACATTTTTGCTGTTACCGTATATGATAAGAGAGCCTAAGAAATCTCATCCATCTTTTAATCTGCTTTCCCAAAATCTTAACCACACTTTTGTAGAATAATCCAATTAGATTAACACTTATGTGATGATAAAGCTGTGGAAAGTCCCACACCGTAGAATGTGTTGTGTGTGGCCATAGAGGAGCTCCGGTGCCTATACAAATAATGCATTATTGAACCCTCCTCCAAGTCACTAACTCAGTCCTATTGAGGCCAGATGTGAAATAATATTTGCAAAGAAAATAAAAAGTAATCAGAAACAGTTATCCGTCATCTTACTTCAACCCTACTCCGCAAGGCAGGAAGTTTAACTTCCCAGAAAATTTCACTTTTTAATGCCTAATTGATGATCTCATATTGGGCAAACATATACTTACAATCAAGTCACCAAAGCACAAAACATACGACATGATCTAATGCAGTGCGTTCAAGAAAAAGTTTTAAAACCGAACTAGTCTGGCAGTTCTTTGAGTTATATCTAAATCTGTTGTTTGATTCTAAAAAAACATGTCTGCTTTCTTCCAGAAACAGTGCCACTCTCATCATGGGCTAGGTTTACATTTGTGCCCAGCCATGTTCAAGTGAAAGAGTCTGAGCTGTAATACCAGTCACACACCCATAACAGATGACACAACCAACAGAGAAATCAAAAAAAGCACATGCAATCTGGAGTTCTGCATTTGTTATATCCTTTTTGTATACAAAAGCACTACTGGACAACTTTTCAACAAGTGAAGTTCAGACAGCTCCGACCAATTGCTCAGTACAATGCAGCTGCGGTGCTCGGAATTACAGGCTGGTTTCAGGATTCATGGATAAGGCAAAAATGATATGTATCCGGCATCCGCAAATAAAAATCACACCATTTATTGAATCATCAAGCATAGACAGTATAGACAGACCAGTCTACGCGTTTCGGGCAAAGCCCTTAGTCTTGGGATGCCGGATACATATCTTTTTTACTACTTGTCAACCCCTTATTAATAGGTTTAGGGAGTTGAAAAAAAAAAAATGATACATCATATTGTTTGGGGGTGCTGTTGGACCATCATATTGTTTGTTAGGATGAAAGAGCCATAACACTGTGTAGGGGGCAGTGGGGGAATCATACTGTTTGGGGGGGTTTGAGGCCATCATATTGTATGAGAGACTGGTGGACCATCATATTGTTTGATGGGCTGTAGGAGCCATAATACTGCATGGGGTGCTGTTGGGAATCATACTGTGTGGGGGTCAGGTTATCCGGGCATCATAATGTGAGGGGCAAACTATGGGAACAACATACTTAAAGGGAACCTGTCATGTGCAATATGCACCCACAACCACGAGCAATTCTGGGTGCATATTGCTAATTCGTGCCTAACCGTCCCTGAATACACTAGCATAGACAAAGAGTCTTTAGAAAAAGTATTTCTAAAGATCTTTTATCGTATGCTAAAGAGTGCGGGGACTAGTCCCAAGGGCATTGCATCCCTTGCTAGTCGGCCCCATTAGCATGTTAGTACGCCCCTGTTGCAGTACTAACATGCTCATGAATGCGCAGCGTCAGAGGATGATCTTACTCACCTTCTCCACTGTCATCGCCGGGTTTCGGCTCAGTGCGCATGATCCCGGAGTTTCGGTCATACGCACTACTTCAGTTTGAAGCCAGGAGGACGCGTACACCCAGCTTTAAAGTGCGCATGAACGAAACTTCGGGGTCATGCGCACTGAGCCGAAATCGAGCGTCGGGCGACGGAGAGGTGAGTGAGATTATCTTCTGATGGTGGCGGAGGGGTGAGTGAGATCATCCTCTGACACTGTGCATTCATTAGCATGTTAGCATGCCCACAGGGGTGTACTAACATGCTAATGGGGTCAACTAGCAAGGGAAGCAACGCCCAGGGGACTAGTCCCCTCGCTCATTAGCATACGATAAAAGATATTTAGATCCTTTTCTAAAGATCTCTTTATCTATGCTAGTGTATACAAGGACAATTAGGCAGAGATTACCAATATGCACCCAGAACTGCTCGTGGTTCTGGGTGCATATTGGACCTGACAGGTTCCCTTTAAGAGGAACTGTGGGGAACTATGAAGGCCATCATTCTGTGGGGGGTAGTACTGTGGGGACATCATAATGTTGGAGTTCAGTGTGAGAACATCATATTGTGTAAGGGAGGAATTGTGGGAGCATCATACTGGGGGTCACTGTGCAGGCAATATACTGTGTTAGGTCAGTGTGAAGACATTATCGTGTTTGGGTTCAGTGTGGGAACATCATATTGTGTCTGGGGGGAATTGTGGGAGCATCATACTGGGGGAGGGGTCACTGTGCAGGCATTATAGTGTGCTAGGTCAGTGTGTGGACATTATATTGTGGGGGTTCAGTGTGGGAACATCATATTGGGGGAGGGGTCACTGTGCAGGCATTATACTGTGTTAGGTCAGTGTGGGGACATTATACTGCAGGAGTTCAGTGTGGGAGCATCATACTGGGGGAGGGGTCACTGTGCAGGCATTATACTGTGTTAGGTCAGTGTGGGGACATTATACTGCAGGGGTTCAGTGTGGGAGCATCATATTGGTGGAGGGGTCACTGTGCAGGCATTATACTGTGTTAGGTCAGTGTGGGGACATTATACTGCAGGGGTTCAGTGTGGGAGCATCATACTGGGGGAGGGGTCACTGTGCAGGCATTATACTGTGTTAGGTCAGTGTGGGGACATTATACTGCAGGGGTTCAGTGTGGGAGCATCATATTGGTGGAGGGGTCACTGTGCAGGCATTATACTGTGTTAGGTCAGTGTGGGGACATTATACTGCAGGGGTTCAGTGTGGGAGCATCATATTGGTGGAGGGGTCACTGTGCAGGCATTATACTGTGTTAGGTCAGTGTGGGGACATTATACTGCAGGAGTTCAGTGTGGGAGCATCATACTGGGGGAGGGGTCACTGTGCAGGCATTATACTGTGTTAGGTCAGTGTGGGGACATTATACTGCAGGGGTTCAGTGTGGGAGCATCATATTGGTGGAGGGGTCACTGTGCAGGCATTATACTGTGTTAGGTCAGTGTGGGGACATTATACTGCAGGGGTTCAGTGTGGGAGCATCATACTGGGGGAGGGGTCACTGTGCAGGCATTATACTGTGTTAGGTCAGTGTGGGGACATTATACTGCAGGGGTTCAGTGTGGGAGCATCATATTGGTGGAGGGGTCACTGTGCAGGCATTATACTGTGTTAGGTCAGTGTGGGGACATTATACTGCAGGGGTTCAGTGTGGGAGCATCATATTGGGGGAGGGGTCACTGTGCAGGCATTATACTGTGTTAGGTCAGTGTGGGGACATTATACTGCAGGGGTTCAGTGTGGGAGCATCATACTGGGGGAGGGGTCACTGTGCAGGCATTATACTGTGTTAGGTCAGTGTGAGAACATTATACTGCAGGAGTTCAGTGTGGGAGCATCATATTGGGGGAGGGGTCACTGTGCAGGCATTATACTGTGTTAGGTCAGTGTGGGGACATTATACTGCAGGAGTTCAGTGTGGGAGCATCATACTGGGGGAGGGGGTCACTGTGCAGGCATTATACTGTGTTAGGTCAGTGTGGGGACATTATACTGCAGGGGTTCAGTGTGGCAGCATCATATTGGGGGAGGGGTCGCTGTGCAGGCATTACAATGTGTTAGGTCAGAGTGGGGACATTATACTGCAGGGGTTCAGTGTGGGAGCATCATACTGGGGGAGGGGGTCACTGTGCAGGCATTATACTGTGCTAGGTCAGTGTGGGGACATTATACTGCGTTCGCTCAGTGTGGGAGCATCATATTGTGAGGGCAACCTATGAAAGTCATCATATTGTTTGTGACAGAAGTACTGTTGGCGTAAATTGTGTGTTAGAATACACTATGGGGTATCCTATATTGTGTGCAGCATTTGGGGGGACACAACAGTGTATGGGGGCAATGCAAGAGGTATCAAAGTATGGGAGACCACTACATGCCGCAATACATGAATCTCTGTGTTTAAAGTGGAGGGGTTTGCTCTTCTGTGACTACACCTGTCCCCAAACTCTGCAGAATATTTTTGGGGAATGGGGAACCAATACAGGCTCTTGCTATGTGACACCACGATTTCTATGTACACCCCTGAGTATACATTTTTCAGTTTTTTTCACATCTCACTATTGGACAACCCCATTAATTACCTTGTGGCGGAGAACAGTAGGTTTATATTAGACAAACAGAATACTTACCGGTCCTTTGCAGGTGGCAGTATTGTTCATCTGCAGACACTCCGGGTGGCATGCCGTACAGATTTCACCATTTTCAATGTATTCTCTTGGCTCACTACAAAGAGAAAATGTAAAAGTTCTGTTCGGTTTTGGACCATATGGAGACAGCAGATATTTTTGTATTATCATCTCAAACTGCAGTTTATTGGTGATGTGACCGTCACTAGAAATCTTGTGTAAGGTTCTATGTAAATCAGGCTGCAAGCTTTGCTTCTAAGGAACAATATTTCCCAATGGAAGTCTGAACGAGCCTTTTTGGCAGTGCAAGGAGCTATAATATTAGAGGAAGGTGAATCTCCAGAAATTCATTTCAGGCAGATTCGCTCATATCGTCCGGAAAATTCAACTTGGTCCAAATAAAATTAGGTCTGAATCGAAAGTGAAGTTTATGTTCTGAGATTTCTCCAGACCTTGAAGCATACTGTATGGAGGGAAGGGGTTACTAAATTAAAAAAATATATCATACTAAGTTGTCTAAGGCCTTGGACAGGCGAGTATAATGTTATTCTTTATTTTAATCCCTTCCCAACTCTATGGATTTCATACATTTTGCACAATTTCTCTATATCAAATTCCAAAAACATCAGATTCCCCAGACTTTTAAATCATTGTAAACTTGTAACAAACTTGATTTATTAATAATCAATTTGCTTAGCTCTAATCTATAACTTCAAATAAAGGATTTGGAGGACGTATTAATAAAGGATCTAGGGATTAAGTGAACCTGGAGATGGTGGAAAGATGGATTGAGACTCCCCTCTTATATGTGCGTAAAGAGCAGATTATTGGGTCTGTTTTTTAAAGTCCCAAATAATTTCGATACTGCTTTTCTGGCATTTGTTGTACTTCTTATTTATGCTTATTGCCGTAGAAAAAAAATAGAGAAAAGATATCTCCCATAGAGTAAGACTGATATGTGTGCTGATGTGTGTGCTTCAACTGAGCCAAAAAAATTCCTGATAAAATGTCAACACTTTTCTACGAAAATCTTAGCGGAATCTATTAAGTTGTGTTTGATATAAATCCTTTTAGCAGTTAGTATAGGAAGGCGCCGGTTATGTTTTCAAGGGATGTGTATCGAGGGATGCAGGAAAAACGCACGAACGGATTAGCAATTGTAAGCTTATATGAAGCACAAACCCTGCTGTCCAATTATATTTCTATGCATTTAATAAATCTTGCATTGACACGGAAATCTAGTTTTCCAGGAAAGCTAAAGGTCTGGCTAAGAAGAAGATTAAAGGTAGTTTGCGTGCAATCAAGAGTTGTGTTCAGTTCATTATGGCTTTTTTGTGTTTTTAGAAACAAGAGACCTTTTTTTCTGAAATGACATCCATATATTACGCAAGTCGTCAAGAAGATGAGCTAAAATTAGGGTTCTAATTAGAAAGTGTTCGGAAAGGATTTTGTGGTGGTCGGTGTAGTACGTTATTAAATTGGAAAAACTAAATACGGAATGGAAAATCCTTCCTTTAGATTAGCTGTGGTATCTCACAGAACAAATGGATTAGTGAAAAAAATACAGCACAGGATTATATAACATACCTTCCATGTAGGTTGCTGGTTACACGCTGATCATACTAGATTTATATTAGCAGTGACGTAACTAAAAACTTGGAAACCCAAAGCAAAGTTTCCAACAGCGTCTCCTATTATCATGGGTTTTTAAAGGTATTGGTCTTCTTATATTGCCTAAGGGACATTTTGACCCCACTAGGCTCCAGAGCCTGGGTGCGACTGCAACCCTACACCTATTATCCTGAATAATAGTCCGGTACTTTATGAAGCAGCATTTTAATTTTATTTTTCTTTCCTCAGTATTTTTGTTAACATCACTCTTGTTTCATTTTTGTTTGCCTTTACAGGTACATACAATTTTGTAATCAACTTTTTATTACGTTTTTCTTTCTTTTTTTACAGCATTCTTCATGCAAGAAAGATAATGTGATAATTTTAATAAAATTAATTTTGCATTTACTCACTTATATAGCGAAATTAATTTTACAGCTGGTTTGATAACCTATAAAAAGGTGTCTTATTACTAAGGTGCCACACAAGAAACATCTCATGATGGGTAAAGCTAATGAGCTGTCTCAACACCTTCACAAACTTATTGTTGCAAAGCATAGTAAAGGCATTGAATACAAAAGAATTTCAGAACTATTGAAAGTTCTAGTGAGCACTCTTGTTGCCATAATCTGGAAGTGGAAAGGCTATCATTTCACCATAAACTGGTCAAAACTAGATGCTTTCCGCAAGATGTAGGACAGAGGAGTGAAAATAATTATAAGAAGAATTTTCCAAGAGCAAAGAGCCACCTGTGGAGAGCTACAAAAAGACCTGGAACCAGCAGGTACAATTGTTTCAAGGAAAACTATAAGTAATGCACTCAACCTCCATGGCCTGTATGCACGTTCACTACACATCTCCTTTGCTGAACAAAAAACAAAAAGCATTTTCCAGCGCATTTAATGTTTGTTCAACAACATTTAAACAAACTTTGTAAATACTTGGAGAATATAGTCTGGTCAGATGAGACCAAAATTGAACTCTTTGGATGCCATAATACATACCATGTTTGGAGGTCAAAAGGCACTGCACATCACTACTAAAAAAAATACTAACAATGAATGTTGGGGGTGGGAATATCATGGTGTGGAGCTGTTTTTCAGCATACGGCACTGTCAAACTTCATATAATTGAAGGAAGGATGAATGGACAAATGTACATAAACATCTGCTGCCATCCACAAGGATGATGAAAATTAAATGAAATTGGACATTTCAGCAAGATAATGATCCCAAACAAACAGCCAAGGAAACTGTCATTTAGTATCAGAGACCAGATAAAGTTGATAGAATGGCCAGCAAGTCACCTGACCTGAATCCAATAGAAAATTTATAGAAAGAACTAAAGCTTAGAGTTTATAGAGGGAACCCATGGAACCTTCAAGAGTTAAAGAGGGTTTGTGTGGAAGAATGGTCAAAATCCCACCTGAACAATGCAAGTGACTAGTTTCTCCATACAGGAAAAGCTGTCATCAACAAATGCTTTTTTACAAAGTATTAAATAAATTTAAAGGGAACCAATCACCAGGATTTTTGTATATAACCTAAAGCCAGAGCTATACTGGCACTATCAGGCAGATTATTTACATACCATTAGTGGTCAGCTCGGATGTTTAGGCTTTCAAATCCAAGAAAGTAAACTTTAAAAAATCAGCAGCTTTTTGATTGGCATTTGCAACTGAGCAGAAAATCTCTGGGTGGGTATTCATATGTATTCCCACCCCCCTGCCTGTTGTTCCTCCCTCTCTGTTCACTATGGTATTATACAAACAAATCACTTTGCTTAAGGACCTGTGGTGAGGTCATACCAATGTGACCAGAAGGGGCGGGGCCTCAGCCAACAAAGCTGGATACCAAGTCACATGGGTATGAACTCACCACAGGTCCCTAAGCAAAGTTATTTGTTTGTATAATACCATAGTGAACAGAGAGGAAGGAACAACAGGCAGGGGGACGGGAGTCCATATGAATACCCACGCAGAGATTATCTGCTCAGTTGCAAATACCAATCAAGAAACTGCTGATTTTTTAAAGTTTACTTTCTTGGATTTGAAAGCCTAAAGGGCACTTTACACGCTGCGATATCGGTATCGCTATCGAGCGTACCCGCCCCCGTTGGTTGTGCGACATGGGCAAATTCCTGCCCGTGGCGCACAACATCGCTAGGCCCCGTCTCACGGACTTACCTGTCTTGCGACGTCGCTCTGGCCGGCGAACCGCCTCCTTTCTAAGGGGGCGGTTCGTGCCACGTCATAGCGACGTCACACGGCAGCCATCCAATAGAAGCGGAGGGGCGGAGATGAGCAGACGGAAGATCCTGCCCACCTCCTTCCTTCCTTCTTTTCCGGTGGACACAGGTAAGGAGATGTTCGTCATTCCTGCGGTGTCACACGTAGCGATGTGTGATGCCGCAGGAACGACGAACAACATCGCTGCAGCAACGATATTATGAAAAGGAGCGACGTGTCAACGATCAACGATTTTGGATGTTTTTGCGATCGTTGATCGTCGCTCCTTGGTGTCACACGCTGCGATGACGCTAACGGCGCCGGATGTGCGTCACTAACGACGTGACCACGACAATATATCGTTAGCAATGTCGCAGCGTATAAAGCACCCTTAAACATCCGAGCTGACCACTAATGGTATGTACATAATATCAGCCTGATATTGCCAGTATAGAACTGGCTTTACCTTATATACGAAAATCCTGGTGATTGGTTCTGTTTAAGTAATCGTGTTCAATACTTTCTGCCTGTCTCATTTCTCATGATTAAATATCACAACATTTTTGGACATCTATGGTTTAATTTCTTTGCCTGTGTGGATTGAATGGGTTGTTACCAACATCTGATGATAAATGCATGTAAATAGCACCTTTAGAAATATATCTGCTTAGAAAATGTTTGATGTGTTCAATACTTATTTCACTCGCTGTATATGTTTTCACCTTTAATTTTATAAAAAGGAAAAAATGGCAATTACAAAATAGCAGACTTGACTATGCAATCTTCTCATCACTTATATAATTCACTTCTATACTTCTTCATTGCTCTGTATTATTTCTGTGAGGGGAACACTAGCAAGGCCTAATAGACATCCGTGAATGCCAGGCCTTCAGCCTATTGCTAATCCACTTTATGTCATGCCGAATCATCAGCACCCCTGTTTCACGTCACTAGGTGTCCAATACGGTGACTATGACTAAGGGGTTAGGTGTCCATGATCGGAGTTATCATCAATATTGATTATTAGAGAGGGGTGCCATGTCTATATTAGAATGGGCACCTGCAAGTGATGGTGTCAGAACTATCAATATATCATAATAGTACAGTGCCTAAGACACACCTGTGTAATAATTATGCTGTCTAATCAGCATCTTGATATTTCACACCTGTGAGGTGGATGGATTACCTTGGCAAAGGAGAAGTACTC
Source organism: Anomaloglossus baeobatrachus (assembly GCF_048569485.1). Classification (NCBI taxonomy): domain Eukaryota; kingdom Metazoa; phylum Chordata; class Amphibia; order Anura; family Aromobatidae; genus Anomaloglossus; species Anomaloglossus baeobatrachus. The sequence continues at coordinate 414,423,880 of NC_134358.1, forward strand.
ACTAATAGAGATTTAGACAAATTTGTGTACATAGAAAAAGTTTTTGATACATAGAAAAGTCTTGATGTACATAGAGAGATCTTTGAGTTCAGCTCATGAAAAATGGGATCAAAAACAAAAGTGTTGCCTTCATATTTTTGTTCTGTGTATTATACCCGACACTCTGGTATAAATACTGTACAGGGAGGTAAATGCATGGTTATCAAAAAACAATGGAGATGTAGATTTACCCAGTTACGTTATTACAGGATACTACACATTCTTTTCCACGTTTAAATGCTTGACAGGAAAAACACTGCGAGGGTCCAGGTCCCCAACAACCATCCGAACACAAGGGATCGCAAATCTTTCCCTCAGCAGCTGCAAAATATGTAAAATGTAAGATATGTAATCACAGCTATTAAAGTGTATACATAAGACCACCTCTTTGAAGGGAACTTGTCAGCTGATTCATTCTGCCAGAACAACGGGCACCGTGAATCAGAGCCTGGCTGGACAATTGCAGCCAGGTATATTAACCTCTGAAAAGCTCCCATAGCAAGATACGTGTCAGACACCGGCAGCAGCACTGGTTAGAGTTGGCTGGTGGCAGTGTCGGACTAGTCTCATCTCTGGCTCTGGTCCCTGGTCAGATCTTCTAACTATACACTGACGAGCAAAAGGGTAACAATGTTTTGAACTTTTGATTTTCAGGCTCCATATCTCACCATCCACTACAGCTTCAAATGTGAGACTACCTTCATTTTATAGACCATCCTCTTTGCTATCTCATACATAAATTTAGATGATTAGTTATGCAGATTTTTCTCATGTCACTTCATTGTTACTGTTTTGCTCCTAAACATCTAAATTTTAATTTTTACTATTTTCTTAGAATTTTGTAAATTCACCTTTGGTTTTCACATTGCCTGAATCCTTCTGGGCATGCTCTAGATTCAAGCATGTCTGGACCAAAATCTGATCCCAGATCTCTTCTACATATTCCCAATATTGGTAAATACTGGTCGACTTACTTAGGCTTTTTCTTCAACTCTATATGAACCACACTTGAATATCAAGATCCATATTAATTGTACTTATTATAAATGTACTAATCAAGTCCTCAAGAATAATATAGATCTATAAACGACCTGAACTACTGCATAGTAATAAAGTTCAAATACCAAGTTGGAATGATATGAACAAAAGAGATATTTTTATTATACACCGATACAAAGTGTAATAGGTGAAACCTCATAAAAACATGCATAAAATACAGGACAGTATGGTCAAAATACATCAAATGTTTCTTAACAAGATATACAGAAGATAAATGATAAATTCATGAGATATCTACAAATGCCATGGCTCATGAATATAAGATTAATTCACCTACAAAGATAGAAAAAAAGACCATGAACATTCAGTATCCAGCGTGTTAAGGCTTTTATCAATTATCACCAGTGGTTATGTGCAGCATATTAGACCAGTGTCAAGATACCAACCAGGGGTAGTCATAGAGACAGTAAAGACCACACTCCCCTGCACCTGACGAAGCTCTGGCGAAACGTGCGCTGGATAATGAATGTTCATGGTCTTTGTTTATATGTATTGGTTCTTTCTATGAATTAATTGTAGCACATGCACTTTATATTTTTCTTACTGATCTCCATTATCTCTCCATTATATTTTTGGGGATGTGGTGATGTGATTGTGGTACTAATTTTAGATGCCAAATGTAGACACATGTCTTAATATGTATACTACACTTATCTCATACTATCTTTGTGGGTGGATTCATCTTATATTTATCAACCACGGCATTCGTAGATATCTCATGAATTTATCATTTATCTTCTGTACATCTTGATGATAAATATTTGATGTGTTTTCACCACACTGCCCTGTCTTTTCTGCATACTTTTATGAGGTTTCACCTCTTGCACTGTGTGCTGGTATATAATAAAAATATCTATTTTGTCCACATCATTCCAACTTGGTATTTGAACTTTATTACTATGCAGAACTTCAGGTCGTTTATAGGTCTATATATTTCTTCAACTCTACCCACAAGTGTTCAGTTGGGTTGAGGTCTGTGCACTGTCGAGGTCGATCCAGCACCTCTCTACTTCACTGTTATTGGACTATTTCTTTGCCAATCTCGAGGTATGCTTTGGGTTGATATCCTGCTTGAACACTGTTGTCCTTTTCATACCCATTGTAATCAAGGTCATGAAGTAACTCATCTCGTAGGATACTCACATACACCTCCGCATTGAGACCACCATTAATTGTGGTCCATTATCCAATGCCTCTGACTTTAAAAAAAAAAACCATATCATAAGGATTCCTCCACCAAACTTGACAGTTCCTTCAATTTCTCAATCTGTTAGCCTCTTTTCCATTGTTTCTTCCAGTCCCATTTGCATCCAACAGACCCTAGTCTATTGACTTTTGTCTCATTGCTCTAAATCACCCATTTCCAATCTTCTATTTCATATGACAACATTCAAGTTGAGGCTTTTCACCTTTTTTCGGGCCACCATTCCAGGCTTGTGTAATGTGTATCGTATCGGTGCTTACATGGACAGCTGTGACCTCACTATTACTAAGCATACAAGCCACCTAAACTGCCGTGTTTTTTCGCCCCAGAACTGATAGCCTTGTGATGAGCCGATTTGTTGACTCCGATATTTTCCCTGAATATCCATCTCTTGGCTTTTGGTTGAATGGACGAACTTCATTTTGTTTTCTTCCAACTGTTAGGGCCTCACATGATGCAGTTTGGCAATTTTCTTGGCCGAGAAACCACTATCGATGAGATGGATGAAACTCTTTCTCTTTTCTTTGGAAACCTTCATCATGGCTCCTCCTTGAATGAAACCATTGACCTTTCCCTACATAAGCCTGGTATGGTAACGCATTGCAGTAATAATCTGTCATCCCTCCCATGTTAGTATATTAGTGAATCACTCCCACCCCCCAGTTTACAATCACATATTACCTTCCAGTAATCATCCCTCCACAAGTCTGGGTTTGGTGATTGCCAGGAGAACATTATTTGACTGACTGCATTGTGCCAACTGTAAAGTTTGGTGGAAGAAGGATAATTCTATGGTGCCTAGGCCCATGGTTTTCCATGATGGGAAATGTTAATGCTTTAGCATAGCAAGACATGTTGGACAAATGTACAGTATGCTTGCAATTTTTTTTGGGAACATGTTGGGGGAGGCCCTTTTCTGGTTTAGTATGACAGTTCACCAGTGCACAAAGTAAGGTCAATAAAGTCTTGGCTGGGTGAGTCTTGTACTGAAGAATTTGACCGGCCCTCACAGAACACTGACCTCAACCCCATCCAACACTTTTGGATATACTAGAACAGAGAGCCCGATCATTGTGTACAACTTTCAGTGCCTCACAGATGTAAGGAGGAGATGGACTCCATATTAATGTCTATCTAGTTAGTATAGGAGGTCATAAAAGCTCCTTCAAGTATAATGTGTAGGTGCCCCATTGTTTTTTTCCTATCAAATGTGTATATACTGTATATATTTTTGTATATATAAGAACAAATATAAATATTGTATTTGTAGCCCTTTCAAAGAAAAGTCCAAAATGTAAATTATATGAAGGAACACAATATTTGATATGATTTCATTATTAGAGAGTAATATATCCGGGGAAGACCTGATTTCTGTATAGGATGAATATTATCTCCACCATAAAAAATATAAGCCCCCAGAGACATCACATTTTTCGAACAGAGGTTATATTATCCCCTACAGAAGTCACCTGCAAGTGCAGAAGTAATATCTGTCCCTCATATCAGCTCCTAATATGAATTTTTAAGGGATTATTTTAAAGGGGTTGTCTGGGCTAAATGTAATGTAATGTTCTCGGGGGCTTTGATTCTCCAACAAAATCAATGTAATACACCACCTGGATATAACCATCTGCAGCCTGTGACTGGGTGCAACAGAGCATCATCAGAAAAGCACCTGACTGGTTTCAGTAGGGGTGGATGGGTATCATTCAATTTTGGCCTCAGGCAGCTGAAAAGCTAAAATCACCCCTGAGTGTTAGGACGGTTTTGTTGTCATCAGTGAGCACAATCTTGCCACATTGGCTTACATTGGGTCGGTGCTGGCCAATCTCCCTAATATGACCGGTACTGGCTTTTAGAAGATTTTGCTTACCACAGTCTTCAACATTTTTATTTTGCAACATTAGGTTTTTTTGCTGCTTTGTTCTGAATATACTGGTCCAGTTCATTGTGTCAAGATAGCAGACATTTTTATTCATTTTAATTATGATGTCCCCATCGCTCACTTCTTTGAGAGATCGTAATCCCAGTGCTGATATTGATAGATTGGTTATACCAAGGGAATATCTCCCACTAGAATATAAAAGACAGAAATTATGAGATTTCCACAGGGAACTTTTTTCTAAGTAATACCTAAGACTTTCATGTTGGGAAGACATATTTTGTGTCCCTTTTATCACATATTGCAAATCAGGAAACCATGATCACTCGACACTCATTCGCTCCTCATCCAACCGCCTCCAAGACTTCTCCCTAGCATCCCCTGTCTTCTGGAATTTGGTGCCTCAACACATCAGACTATCTTAATAATCCAGGTAGGAGAATGAAGCGGCAACTCAACCTGGTGGTTGGCAAACTTTTAATCTGTATTTACAGCAGACAACATATACGGGGAATGGAGGGGGGGTGCGTGGACGGCAGACGGATGACAGCTGTTTCACGCTGTGGCTAGCGCTTTGACATCAAACTATCTGCTACACTTGCAAGCTTCAAATGGAACTTGAAAACTCATCTGTTCAGAAATGCCTATAGTCTTTAATGATCCCACCACCTCAATACCACCGAAGCTGCCGCCTCATCATTGCTGCTGCCTCACCACTGCTGGAGCTGCTACCTCACCACCGCCAGAGCTGCCACCTCACCACCGCCGGGCTGCTGTCTCACCACTGCTGGAGCTGCCGCCTTACCACCATTAGAGCTGCTGCCTCACCATCGCTCCAGCTACCGGCATCACCACCACCCCACCTACTGTCTCCTCCCCAATATCCTATAGAATGTAAGCCTGCAAAGACAGGGTCATCTTCCCTCTGTACCGGTCTATCTATTGTAACTTGTATATGTATTTTGTATGTAACCTCTTCTAATATGCAGCACCATTGAATCAATGGTGCTCTATGAATAAATAATAATAATAATAATAATAATAATAAACCATGCATGGTCTGCAGGCCAATAGCCGCCTTAACATAAAAAAACAGATTGCACAATCCATTATTGTCTTCACCCTTGACTGCCAACCACTACATTTCTGCCAACCAGAATGCCTAGAATGTTCTGATTTGCAGCCTGGTGTTGTCACTAGCCAGAAAACTGTAGTCCTATTTGAATGGCTTTGGGAGAAATCACGGGCACCAGGAATCAGATGTGTCTAGTACGACAAGTCAATAGTCAACAGTGTTGACATGTTGGGAAAGATTTCATATCAATTATTGTTATGCAAATGAGCTCTCATCCATAAGGAAGGAAAACTGTCTTTCTATTGCTAGCGGGAGGTGGCTATGCTATAAATCAATGTTAATGATACTTTAACAAGCCTTGCAACATAACTAAGGATAGCTGGCACTAGAGTTCAAGTCTCCTTCCTCTCTGAAGAGGCAATTTGCATATTAAATTTCCAAGACAAGCATTCAAGGCATTTAAGTCTCCTCATACTGGCTGTATCAGTAAGGCCATAAAGCCCACACAAACCCTATGTAACAGGGTAGGAGAATATATTGGGATATATATTACATTTATTGGGAGATATGTGTCCTTTTCTTTTGGAGGAGGCTCTAGTTTTGCTCATATCCCTTGGGATATAAAGGATAAGGTTTCTACCTGTGGAAAGTGACATGCCAGGTCTAGACTAGTCCAACACTAAACATGATTTCTTTATACATATGAAGACTATAGATTGTAGACCTCTGGCAGTATATGTGGTGGATTTGGGCTTTTGGTTATATGACTTTTGCATTGTAGTCAAGGACATTTCTGTTCAGTTGAAGCGTTAACGATTATAAATATCAGTTTTAAAAAAATATTAACTAGAACTGAAATGTACTTACTATTGTTTAATTCTGCCTCTGATTATTTCAAGATTTTCAAAAATACTTAGATCAGTTGCATTTCTTGGCCACCACTGAATCATCAAAAAACCTGTGTTATCAACAAGGGGATATCATTATTGTATTAGTACATGTTCATTTACATTTTATATAGTAATTCCAAATCTAAAAAGAGATACAATTCATTTTCTGTCCAAAATTCTTCACATTTTTCCATGAAATCTGCTTACTCAGCCCTATTCGTGTGATGGACACAAAGGTGGTCAGATCTTGAAAGCCATAAAATTTATAGGAAAGGAGCCCTTAACGCTCTGTAAATGGCGACTTCTGTGTCCTAAGGACCTACCTGATATTTCTCGGATTGTTCTTAGGATGTTCAGTTTAGCTGGATCCATCTTTGGTGTATTGGTATAAGGATCCCTAAAACAGACATTGGTTTAGATTTGGTTAGTGCAGAAACGTAATGTGCAGCGGAGTCAGATGATATGAGGCTATGTGACGTCAGAAATGGAAATCGGATAGCACTCCTCTCTACTATCGAAACAATGACAGGAAGTACAACTGTATCATAATAAGTTTTAGAATTTATTTTTGATGTGGGAAGGGTTTGAATATTTAGATATGTAATGGTATATTCTAAGTACCTTCAATACCTATGCAAGAGTTCAAGTAGACAGGATAAACGTTCTGCTCACATACTGCCTGATCCTACCACCTGTATCTCTGTATCCAGGCCTCCAGTGAGGATGTGCTGAATGGACTTGTGATCACTGCAGCTAATCAGAGGCTGCATTGGTTACATGTTTACATGTGTCATCACTGAAGGTCATGATACAGAGACTGGCACCCCTTGTCAAAGCATTGATGTCACACAGAATTTTGCACAAACTTCGCGGACTGTCATAGCGGCGTCTGGCTCTGTTGACATTGCAGATTCTGACACTCTTCCTGGTGGTTTCTCTGGTATCTTGGATCAACTTGCATCAACCTGCTGTGTGCTGACTCATAGGCAGGCAAGCAAGAGTTAATTTCTGCTGGTCTGCTTGCTCCTTTGATCACATGTTCTGGGGAGTCCTGTCACATCTGCTCCCCTCTTATTTATGCTGGTTGAATCCTTCTACCCATGTCAGCGCCAGCGATAGTTTATTCTATGTTGTTCTGTGAGCTTTGGTGTCCCAGACTTTCTGGAGATTGTTGTGCTTATTCTTTGGTGTGGAGTTTACCCCCTGTTGTTTATTTGCTTCCCTCCTGCTATTGTGTTTCCTCCTGAATCTCTTATCATCATTACCTTTGTGTATGTACACAATGTGACACAGAGTTTTTGTTTTCCCTTGTCTATCTTTTTCTGTGGGTTTCATCACACTCCTGTCCCATCTCTCCCTGGTGGGAGGGTGAGGGGGAATAGGATCAGAACTGGTCAGAAGCAGGACCAAGAAGGAGACTTAGTCATCTCCACCATCAGGAGTATCCCAGAGATTAGGCATAGCATAGGGCCCCATAGCTTGAGGGACAGCCTAGGAGTCCCGATTCCCTGCTATCCCATAGTCATAATGACATTTGTCAGTGGATGGCTAACGTCAATATACAGATATATGTATATTTTTTTTAATAAACTGACAGCATATCACATATCAGTGGAAATCCGACCTATAAAGTGAATTGCAATATGCTGCCGAAATTTGTACAATCATGGTGTCCCTCCTGCAAGAAAAACAATGAAGAGATCACAGCGCTATACCATTGTTGTGGCCCCTTCCTTCCAAAGACAGGTTGGGGTACCATAGGCCTGACTACCACTGACCACAATGGTAATAGTTATTTATTTCATGTACAGTAGAATTGATAGAATTAAACTAATTGCGTACAATTTGAACAAATTAAGTAATTAAAATATATATATATATATATATATACAGTACAGACCAAAAGTTTGGACACACCTTCTCATTCAATGAGTTTACTTTATTTTCATGACTCTGAAAATTGTAGATTCACATTGAAGGCATCAAAACTATGAATTAAAACATGTGGAATGAATTAGTTAGAGAAGTGTGAAACAACTGAAGATATGTCTTATATTCTAGGTTCTTCAAAGTAGCCACCTTTTGCTTTGATTACTGCTTTGCACACTCTTGGCATTCTCTTGATGAGCTTCAAGAGGTAGTCACCGGAAATGGATTTCGAACAGTCTTGAAGGAGTTCCCAGAGATGCTTAGCACTTGTTGGCCTTTTTGCCTTCACTCTGCGGTCCAGCTCACCCCAAACCATCTCGATTGGTTCAGGTCTGGTGACTGTGGGGACCAGGTCATCTGGCCTAGCACCCCATCACTCTCCTTCTTAGTCAAATAGCCCTTACACAGCCTGAAGGTGTGTTTGGGGTCATTGTCTTGTTAAAAAATAAATGATGGCCCAACTAAACGCAAACCGGATGGAATAGCATGCCGCTGCAAGATGCTGTGGTAGGCATGCTGGTTCAGAATGCCTTCAATTTTGAATAAATCCCCAACAGTGTCATCAGCAAAGCACCCCCACACCATCTCCTCCATGCTTCACGGTGGGAACCAGTCATGTAGAGTCCATCCGTTCACCTTTTCTACAAAGACATGGTGGTTGGATCCAAAGATCTCAAATTTGGACTCATCAGACGAAAGCACAGCTTTCCACTGGTCTAATGTCCATTCCTTGTGTTCTTTACCCCAAACAAGTCTCTTCTGCTTGTTGCCTGTCCTTAGCAGTGGTTTCCTAGCAGCTATTTTATCATGAAGGCCTGCTGCACAAAGTCTCCTCTTAATAGTTATTCTAGAGATGAGAAGGTGTGTCCAAACTTTTGGTCTGTACTGTATATATATAACATATCAGAAGTTTCAAAATACAACTCCAAAAATAAAAATGAATTCCATTAATCTTACAAACTGATATCGGACTTACCCAGTTTCTGCAAACTGCAGGATGTTAATATTTCCAGTAACTTTTGTACAGTTTTCAAAAGAATCAATGTTTGTTGCATTTATTGATAGGGCATGTTCTAGAGCTCCAAATCCAATACCTTCACAAACTTTATCTGAAAGAAAACAAGCAAATACCGTATTTAGTGGAACATCACTTTTGATTACCTAAAAGCGGATCAGTCACTAGATTTCATAGTACCATCTGCATACATTAATAAATTGATTTCTTTAACCTGATGAGGTAGATGTACTTACTTTGAAAATCTATATTAGAATGATAAAATAATCTTATATATTAAAATGAGCATTTTTGTCCGGCTAAAAGTAAGAGTTCACCAGTCTAAATATACAGTGCCTTGCGAAAGTATTCGCCCCCCTTGAATTTTTCAACCTTTTCCCACATTTCAGACTTCAAACATAAAGATAAAAAATTTTCATTTTATGGTGAAGAATCAACAAGTGGGACACAATTGTGCAGTTGAACGAAATTTATTGCTTATTTTAACCTTCTGTAAAAAATAATAATCTGAAAATTGAGGCGTGCAATATTATTCGGCCCCTTTACTTTCAGTGCAGCAAACTCACTCCAGAAGTACATTGAGGATCTCTGAATGATCCAAAGTTGTCCTAAATAACTGATGATGATAAATATAAGCCACCTGTGTGTAATCAAGTCTCCGTATAAATGCACCTGCTCTGTGATAGTCGCAGTGTTCTGTTTAAAGCACAGAGAGCATCATGAAGACCAAGGAACACAACAGGCAGGTCCATGATACTGTTGTGGAGAAGTTTAAAGCTGGATTTGGTTACAAAAAGATTTCCACACCTTAAACCATCCCAAGAAGCACTGTGCAAGCAATTATGTTGAAATGGAAGGAGTATCATACCACTGCAAATCTACCAAGACCCGGCCGTCCCTCAAAAATTTCATCTCAAACAAGGAGAAGACTGATCAGAGATGCAGCCAAGAGGCCCATGATCACTCTGGATGAACTGCATAGATCTACAGCTGAGGTGGGAGAGTCTGTCCATAGGACAACAGTCAGTTATACACTGCACAAATCTGGCCTTTATGGAAGAGTGGCAAGGAGAAAGCCATTTCTCAAAGACATCCATAAAAAAATTTGTTTAAAGTTTGCCAAAAGCCACCTGGGAGACACACCAAACATGTGGAAGAAGGTGCTCTTGTCAGATAAAACCAAAATCGAACTTTTTGGGCACAATGCCAAACGATATGTTTGGCGTAAAAGCAACACAGCTCATCACCCTGAATACACCATCCCCACTGTCAAACATGGTGGTGGCAGCATCATGATTTGGGTCTGCTTTTCTTCAGCAGGCAGGGGGAAGATGGTTAAAATTGATGGGAAGATGGATGGAGCCAAATACAGGACCATTCTTGAAGAAAACTGTTGGAGTTTGTAAAAGACCTGAGACTGGGACGGAGATTTGTCTTTCAACAAGACAATGATCCAAACAGAAAGCAAAATTTATAATGGAATGGTTCACAAATAAACGTATCCAGGTGTTAGAATGGCCAAGTCAAAGTCCAGACCTGAATCCAATCGAGAATCTGTGGAAAGAGCTGAAAACTGCTGTTCACAAACGCTCTCCATCCAACCTCACTCAGCTCCAGCTGTTTGCAAATGAAGAATGGGCAAGAATTTCAGTCTCTCCATGTGCAAAACTGATAGACACATACCCCAAGCGAATTGCAGCTGTAATCGCAGCAAAAGGTGGCGCTACAAAGTATTAATTTAAAGGGGACAAATAATATTGCACGCCCCACTTTTCAGTTTATTATTTTTATAAAAGTTTAAAATAAGCAATAAATCTCGTTCAACTTCACAATTGTGTCCCACTTGTTGTTGATTCTTCACCATAAGATTACAATTTTTAATCTTTATGTTTGAAGCCGGAAATGTGGGAAAAGGTTGAAAAATTCAAGGAGGCCGAATACTTTCGCAAGGCACTGTATATTTAGTCTATACACACCCATCCTGACTGACAGCTGCAGCTTGCACTGAGCTGTGTGAGATCTCAGCAGCATGGAGGGACACTGAGGAACTGTCAATCTGGATAAGTGGATGGAGAATTAGTAGCAAATTTTCCCTAAAAAATTGTTGAACCTGGCAAATTCAAATTTCAAAAAGTTCTACTGCTAATACATAAGATAATTGAAATGTAAGAATTTTTAGAAAGAAAGAATACTGGATTCACAATCATCAATATTTTCTACGTATCATCCGATCATATATCACCTTTATTTGAAATGATCCATGAAACAAAGGAAACGGTGAGCTAATCTAAAATTTCTTTGCAACATTAATATTCCACTGGTATAAAAAGAACAAAAGACACTTTATTTCCATATTGAAAGCACCATAAAAAATGTAAGCTTGCGTATTTACCCTGTGTACATGGTCCATCACACTTTTTACAGATACGGACACCATGCTCCTCTGTCTCATATGAAAACTGATCACAAGTCCGAACACAAGATCCATGGTCTGTCACTATGTAATTATCTAGGACATAAAAATACAAGTTTTATTAAAATTGCAGATTATTGATCAAATGTATTAGAAAATAAATAAGACTGAATAAAAATTAAAATAAAAAAAGTGGATTTGTGGTTGACAAATACTGAACAATTCAATACACATACAATAATTTCATATATTATATTTAGGCTACACAACAAAATTTCACTTACCCCTTCCTACTGTGTTTCCCCAAAAATAAGACCTTCTCCAACCTTAGTTGTTAAGGCCAGAGTAAAGGTACCGTCACACTAAGCGACGCTCCAGTGATCCCACCAGCAACCTGATCTGGCAGGGATCGCTGGAGCGTCGCTACACGGGTTGCTGGTGAGCTGTCACACAGGCAGATCTCAGCAGCAACCAGTGACCAGCCCCCAGCCAGCAGCGACGCGTGGAAGCAATGCTGCGCTTGGTAACTAAGGTAAATATCCGGTAACCAACCCGATATTAACCTTGGTTACCAGCGCACACCGCTTAGTGCTGGCTCCCTGCACTCCTAGCCACAGTACACATCGGGTTAATTACCCGATGTGTAGTCTGGCTATGTGTGCAGGGAGCAGGGAGCCGGCACTGACAGCGTGAGAGCGGCGGACGCTGGTAACGAAGGTAAATATCGGGTAACCAAGGAAAGGGCTTCTTGGTTACCCGATATTTACATTGGTTACCAGCGTCCGCAGAAGCCGGCTCCCTGCTCACTGCACATTCAGTTGTTGCTCTGTCGCTGTCACACACAGCGATGTGTGCTTCACAGCGGGAGAGCAACAACTAAAAAATGGTCCAGGACATTCAGCAACAACCAGCGACCTCACAGCAGGGGCCAGGTTGTTGCTGGATGTCACACACAGCAACATCGCTAGCAAGTCGTGCCTCAGCAGCGATGTTGCCATTGATGTTGCTTAGTGAGACATGGCCTTAACGGGAAGTCAAGCTGCTCAATTTCTCAGGACCCCTACTATCTTATGGACCCCAATATTTGTATTGTGAGGTTAAGATTGTGTAAAGGACCTTTGGTGACTCCAGTCATGTGACCAAAGGTCTTTTATTTGCAGGAATGTAAAAGAACTGAACAGGAGACAGGCTGGTATGCAGGACTGGCATTAGGGAGAGTAAATTGGCTAATTTCAAAGGGCCCTATTCTCCAATGGGCCCCAGAATTTATATCCAGATGATAACTCTGCTCAAATACCTTTGTGACATCACATCATGTGAACTAGGTTGTCACCAAAAGGTCTCTTAATTGCAGGAGTTGTCTAAGGCTGAAGAGGAGACAGGCTGGTGTGTATATGCAGTGTGTGTCTGTGTGTGTGTGTGTATAGGTAGATAGGTAGATAGGTAGATAGATAGATAGATAGATAGATAGATAGATAGATATGTGTTACACGCAGGGTTTGGAGAGTTTTGTTCATGTGCCAGAATGCTATATGACTTATATATTCGAATAAATGTTGATTTTATTTTTGTTCAAGAATAAATGTGGATTGTTGTTCATGTGAAAAAATAAGACATCCACTGAAAATAAGCCCTAGCCCATATTTAGGAACAAAAAATAATAAAACACCCCGTGTTATTTTTGGAGAAACATGGTATCTAAATGGCATTGGCATACAATAAACTACCAAACAGCAGGTAATATTTAACCCGATACTGGTATTCACAAAGGTAGTGGACTTGGCCAGATGTGCCGTACAATTCATCAAAAATAACACGTAATAATGCCTATAAGGTTATACTCAAGGGCCTTAAACCGTCAATGGCAATGAGTAAGTCCAACTAAAAGCAAATCAGTAATGGCTTTGATTGAGGTTAGTGCTCCACAAAATTCGAAACATAGTAAAGGGTTAATGAACTGTACCTATTTTACATCAGTAGCACTACTGCAGTACTTTTAATGTGCACAAATAGGCGATCGTAGAATGGAGTAGTTCTACTTACGTCGACACTTTGTTACACACGAGGCACCAAAACTGTATTTCCCAAGAGGGTTATGTTCCATCACATAAGTATTGAAATTGTATAGATGCAGTGGAGGACAGCTTTCAGTGCAGGTGTCACCATCTCGAAACCGGCGGCAAGCCTAAAGAAAAAAAGTGTCAGACAAGGATTTTATAATAGTAAAACCTGAATTCAATGCACATAAAATATAAGTTCAAAAGCTCTTTGTATTACCAGGCAGTCTGTTTCTTTTGGACCTGTACAACCAGAAGCACACTGACTGTGACAACAATCACTAGGCATTGGTCCCCTGCATCGTCCGGGGCATTGCTGGGCGCAATTGAGTTTTGTACCTAAAATTAAAAAAATGTAATACATTTTTCACAGGAAGAATTCACATATTGAATCTAATCACCTATATTACCATAAAGTTGTATGATACATAGGTAAACATATACACAGTAAATACACACATAAGCAATCCTATCAATACACGCATGCATACCTAAATGCACATACATTTATAAAGTCTTGTATATACAAAATTGTGCGTAAGAGGAGAAAAAAGCAGGTGACATATTTAAGGTTGTAGGATAGGAATATTGCTCAAATTCACTTTTGCTCATCTCTACTTTAAAGAGCAATCTGTCGATGGTACATATCCTAATAGATCGGAAACTGCTCATAGTGTCGATGGATTTTTCAGTCATTTGACATTAGACACCTAATGGGTAAATTAAGGTCATAAACTTAGAAATTAAGGTTTGTAATGGGTCCAAATCTGAGTCAATGAGAGCACCCAAAGAAAGAGCTGTAGGATATTCATAAGTTAGACTTGGATAAAGTGATGGCTTGGGCATTAAGGTGGCAGACGAGGTTCAACGAGGATGCCTTGTAAACATAAGCATCTGGTCATTAACAGTATGTGAGGATCATACGTTCTAGATGGAGTAAAACTAGGAGAGTCACTTCTAGAGAAGAATCTTGGTGTAGTTGTAGATCACAGATTAAATAACAATATGTAATGTCAATTGACATCTTCAAAGGTCAGCAGAATAATGGTCATTCCAGGCATTACCATCTGGAATATGCAGATTAGCTCTGTACCAATGGATAGAAAGGTTGCTCTGTAGTTAGAAAAACTACAAAGAAGAGCTGAAAAACTGATAAGGGGCATAGACGATCTTACTTATGAGGAAAGATCAAAATTATTACATTAATTTAGTCTTGAGAAGATTTGTCCAAGGAAGACATGATTAACGTGTAAAAGTCTATAAATGGCCCATACAAAAAAAATATAGTCAAGTGCAATTCCATGTAAAACTCCCATAAAAGCCAGAAAGCACTTCTTCTATCTGGAGAAAAAAAGATTCAATCTCCAGAGAAGATATAAGCTCCATGAGAACTATTCTATGAAACAGCCTAGCTCATAGTTTGGTCACAGTAAGAGCTGTTCATGGAAAAAAGGGTTAAATGATTTCTTTCAAGAAAAGAACATAAATTTGCTCTCTTAGGGCAACATGGTTTATGCATTGTAACTACACCCTTAGGGGCACTTTGCACACTACGACATCGCAGGTGCGATGTCGGTGGGGTCAAATCGAAAGTGACGCACATCCGGTGTCGCTGTCGACATCATAGTGTGTAAATCTTTTTTTATATGATTAACGAGCGCAAAAGCGTCGTAATCGTATCATTGGTGTAGCGTCGGTCATTTCCATGAATTGGGAAAGACTGATGTTACGATGTTGTTCCTCGTTCCTGCGGCAGCACACATCGCTGTGTGTGAAGCCGCAGGAGCGAGGAACATCTCCTACCTACGTCCCGGCCGGCTATGCGTAAGGAAGGAGATGGGCGGGATGTTTATGTCCCGCTCATCTCCGTCCCTCCGCTTCTATTGGCCGCCTGCCGTCGCTATGACGCCGCACGACCCGCCCCCTTAATAAGGAGGCGGTTCGCCGGCCAGAGCGACGTCGCAGGGCAGGTGAGTGCATGTGAAGCTGCCATAGCGATAATGTTCGCTACGGCAGCTATCACCATGATATCGCAGCTGCGACGGGGGCGGGGACTATCGCGCTCGGCATCGCAGCATCGGCTTGCGATGTCGTAGTGTGCAAAGTGCCCCTTAGTCATCATTTAATATCCTTCCCCAACCTTTGCTTTAACTAGATGGCCATATCTCAACCCTACTAAGTATATGACTAGGCAAGCTGTCTTATCCTTTCTCATTTGTGGAACATTTTAAGGCCAGCTCCTGATTTACCTTGGCTGGCTCCCAAAACATCTATGACACATAGGGGTATAGTTATTTAAACCTCACCCTTCTGAGGTCCCATTTTGTGGGGTTGGGAGGTATTATAATACATAGTTTACCTAAAGTCGCACAATTCTTCAGGTATAAGTAAAGTAGCTGATTAACAGAGAAATGATCCATTGTATCTTAGTCAGTGATATATACATGTGACATGCAAAATACATTCAGAATTCTAGAAATGATTGGTCCATCACACAAAAAAAAGTAGAATTTTGGTGACATGAACTGTACGACCTCACATTGCATTATACTCACGTATTTGACAATTCTCTAGACCAGAGCCCCAACACGATCCATTACAAGCTTCATCATCACATTTAGGACCTGTAATTTTAAAAAGACAAGGTCATCCTACATATGTATGTGTTGTTTACGGACAATTCTAACAAAGCCACAGGGATTTCCATAGAGAGAGGAAATAAGCTACCAGTTCTGGTGACCATTTACAGATATAGGAGCCAACAAGATGACAGCAGTCATGCTGTATTAATAGAGAAGTGAGCTATGATGCTGTCTGATATTTGTTCTGAGTGGTACTTCTTATCTACTTGAAATGAGTGGTGCCATTGTGGGATAATCAGGACATCAATATTCACATATCACTCTCTGCCATTCATGCTAAAATTATTGGAAGAGTTGACTTTTTACTTATGTGTATTGCTACTTTTATTAGCATTAAGGGGTCCCATAAACAATAGAGTGCTATCACTTGACTAACAGCTCTCTCTGCCATGTCCTTAGTACGCTCTGATGAGTGCTCGTGTGTTCTCTACAAGAGAGCTGATGGAAGACTCCTTTGGCAGCAGCTTATCTTGCCAAGAACAAAAAAATAGGCAGTCCAAAATCAAGTCGAGATTGGTGATAACTCTGATCTGAAATATAACCCCTTAGTTAACCTATTGGTCCCCTCGGGCCTGCCAAGCTCAGATGTCTAATAGGCTACCTGTCAAGGCCTTCATACAAATTAGACTCACTTCAACCAAACTCCCCGGTCTTACATTGGTGCCATTAGTAGAGATGAGCAAATCTGAGCTTTGGTTTTCAGTTTTTGAATCGAACACCAACTTCAATAAACAGGGCTCTGGTTCAGAGTTTGTATGCATTACGTTAAGTCGCACGAGCAGCGCTGTGATCAGGTACGCTTAGTGCTCAGCCCTGTGCGAGCCGCTTGCAGTGTTTGAATGCCTCGTACTGGGGGTAACAACAACGTGATTTAATGTAGTGTGCAACCCCAAACAAAAATTTGATAATGCCCACCTACCCTCCCCCGGAAGTGATCTGCTTATGGCTGGCTGTATGTGGCAGAGACTCAAACTGCCAATCAGTGATTGCAAACCTCCTCGGGCAAGGTTCGGTCACATGGAGGTTCGGTTCATTTGCTGCCAGCGAACCGAACCTACAAAGGTTCACTGATCTTTAGACATTAGTCTAATGTCTATGAGGGCCTTAGCATTCTTAAAAAGCACAGCAAATCAGAAGATGGTGTAACCATAGTTATAACTAAATTGTATACAGTTAGGTCCAGAAATATTTGGACAGTGACACAATTTTCGCGAGTTGGGCTCTGCATGCCACCACATTGGATTTGAAATGAAACCTCTACAACAGAATTCAAGTGCAGATTGTAACGTTTAATTTGAAGGTTTGAACAAAAATATCTGATAGAAATTGTAGGAATTGTACACATTTCTTTACAAACACTCCATTTACAAACACAACATTTTAGGAGGTCAAAAGTAATTGGACAAATAAACCAAACCCAAACAAAATATTTTTATTTTCAATATTTTGTTGCGAATCCTTTGGAGGCAATCACTGCCTTAAGTCTGGAACCCATGGACATCACCAAACGCTGGGTTTCCTCCTTCTTAATGCTTTGCCAGGCCTTTACAGCCGCAGCCTTCAGGTCTTGCTTGTTTGTAGGTCTTTCCGTCTTAAGTCTGGATTTGAGCAAGTGAAATGCATGCTCAATTGGGTTAAGATCTGGTGATTGACTTGGCCATTGCAGAATGTTCCACTTTTTTGCACTCATGAACTCCTGGGTAGCTTTGGCTGTATGCTTGGGGTCATTGTCCATCTGTACTATGAAGCGCCGTCCGATCAACTTTGCGGCATTTGGCTGAATCTGGGCTGAAAGTATATCCCGGTACACTTCAGAATTCATCCGGCTACTCTTGTCTGCTGTTATGTCATCAATAAACACAAGTGACCCAGTGCCATTGAAAGCCATGCATGCCCATGCCATCACGTTGCCTCCACCATGTTTTACAGAGGATGTGGTGTGCCTTGGATCATGTGCCGTTCCCTTTCTTCTCCAAACTTTTTTCTTCCCATCATTCTGGTACAGGTTGATCTTTGTCTCATCTATCCATAGAATACTTTTCCAGAACTGAGCTGGCTTCATGAGGTGTTTTTCAGCAAATTTAACTCTGGCCTGTCTACCGTATTTTTCGGACTATAAGACGCACCGGACTATAAGACGCACCCTGGTTTTAGAGGAGGAAAATAGGAAAATAAAACTTTAAGCAAAAAAATGTGGTCATGACACACTGTTATGGGGCGAGGATCTTCTGCTGACACTGTTATGGGGGTAATGTCCCCAAATTCTCTACTAAGGGAGCCCATCCTGGTAATGATCCTCCTGCCTTGTATATGATCCTGCTATAAACCCCCATCCTGCTCATATATCAGCATCCTGCTCATATACCCCCATCTTGTTCATATACCCCATCCTGTTCATATACCCCCATCCTGTTCATATACCCCCATCCTGTTCATATACCCCCATCCTGCTCATATACTCCCATCCTGTTCATATACCCCCATCCTGTTCATATACCCTCCATCCATCCTGCTCATATACCCCCATCCTGTTCATATACCCCCATCCTGTTCATATACCCCCATCCTGTTCATATACCCCCCATCCTGTTCATATACCCCCATCATGTTCATATACCCCCCATCCATCCTGCTCATATACTCCCATCCTGCTATATGCCCCCATCATGCTCATATACCATCCTGGTATATGGCCTGTATCCTATAGCACAGAGAAAAAAAAACAAACGTTTATACTCACCTTTTCCTCACTCCCTGCAGCCGATCATCTTCCTCTCTGCACCACTGACCTGTGTGTGTGTGTGTGTGTGGAGCCGTTCCCCTGCAGCACGCGATGTCTTCCTGTCTGTGCCGATCAGCTGACCGGCACAGATCAGCTGACCGGCACAGATCATCTGACCAGCACAGACAGGAAGACATCGCGTGCTGCGGTGGAACGGCTCCACACACGGGGATGGGTGAGTGCACTGATTCACTGCACCCCGCGCTGATGATGATGACGCGCGGGGAGCAGTGAATACAGCCGCACATGATCACTCCAGGCTGTAATTGCCAGGGGTGATCATGTGGACCGGCTCTTTACTATGCACGCGTCCCCGCTCGTCCTCCCGCCCACCTGTCAGCGCCGGCTTCTGCGCTGAGAAATGAGCGGGAGGATGGGCGTGCATATGTAATGAGCGGGCACACGTGGTCACAGCAGGCTGCTACAGCCTGCTCGTGCCCCCGATAACCCGCTCCACCGCAGCACCTCAGCCACAGTCAGACCATAAAACGCACCCCCAACTTTCCCCCAACATTTGGGGGAAAAAAAGTGCGTCTTATGGTCCGAAAAATACGGTATTTTTGGAATTGATGAATGGTTTGCATCTAAATGTGAACCCTTTGTATTTACTTTCATGGAGTCTTCTCTTTACTGTTGACTTAGAGACAGATACACCTACTTCACTGAGAGTGTTCTGGACTTCAGTTGATGTTGTGAACGGGTTCTTCTTCACCAAAGAAAGTATGCGGCGATCATCCACCACTGTTGTCATCCGTGGACGCCCAGGCCTTTTTGAGTTCCCAAGCTCACCAGTCAATTCCTTTTTTCTCAGAATGTACCCGACTGTTGATTTTGCTATTCCAAGCATGTCTGCTATCTCTCTGATAGATTTTTTCTTTTTTTTCAGCCTCAGGATGTTCTGCTTCACCTCAATTGAGAGTTCCTTAGACCGCATGTTGTCTGGTCACAGCAACAGCTTCCAAATGCAAAACCACACACCTGTAATCAACCCCAGACCTTTTTACTACTTCATTGATTACAGGTTAACGAGGGAGACGCCTTCAGAGTTAATTGCAGCCCTTAGAGTCCCTTGTCCAATTACTTTTGGTCCCTTTAAAAAGAGGAGGCTATGCATTACAGAGCTATGATTCCTAAACCCTTTCTCCGATTTGGATGTGAAAACGCTCATATTGCAGCTGGGAGTGTGCACTTTCAGCCCATATTATATATATAATTGTTTTTCTGAACATGTTTTTGTAAACAGCTAAAATAACAAAACTTGTGTCACTGTCCAAATATTTCTGGACCTAACTGTATATACTTAACAATCATTAAAAAAAACATAAATCTGTGACAAACAACACTTAATACAGTAATAATCATAGACAACTAATTAAAAAAATAAATAACAGATCACATAGAACACAAAGAACAGTTTGTTCCTCTGCAATCTCATTATTCTATAGTAGGTTCAAGTGTGATTAGTAATTGAAGTGAATACATACAGCCCGGGTGGGTACTGTTCTCCACATATATAACGTAATCGGGGTGAACAATGTCCTCCCACTGGATGGAGTCAAGGTTGCAAAGCATTGGATTATTTCTTATTGTAACACCACCTTGTAGAATTTCTGTAAAAAAGGGAAATCAAAAAGTAAATTTCAGAAGTAACACTTCACGACAGACCAATTTATGACACTGAATTTTAGCCTCTTTCCACCATGACCATCATTTTTTTATTACTTTAGTTTTTCATCATCCTTTTCGGAACCATAACTTTTTAATTTTTCCATCAACATTGCACAACGAGAACATTTTTGTTGTTGGGCAAGTTATAGTTTTATGCCACAAACATAGTACAGATAATAAATAATTTTCCGTGTACTGATGAATGAAGAAAAAGGTAGGAAAATACATAGATGCCCTACTCTCTCCCTTCCTAAGATATGGGGTCGGCGTCCTAGTCACTCATGATGCCCCCGTTCGGCATCGATTAATACCTGTATCATGAGGAAGATAATCCAGCTGGGTGCAAACGGTTTTCTTTATTCGTGCATGAGAGGACAGTGCACAACAAACGTTATCCGAGTCTGGGCAGCGGTCAGGTCAGGTAGCGGTGAGCTGGATCCTCAAGCATCACACTACCTGTATTATCCCTACTCTGTCTCTAGATCCATGTGCTCCTATTTGGCAGTGGGTAAGAGTGTATCACCAATAAAGGAGAGCCCACAAGAGATCGCGTGTGCACTGTCTCAGAGACTACATTAGTCAGCAATTTTCTATCGTCATTTGAATTGGGATAGGGTAGTTCTAGGTTAGTCAAGTGCCAATTAGAATGATAACGTATCTGTATCAGTTAAATACAAACAATTCAACGATTGCTATAAGTAATCAAGGAATCCAAGAATGAATTGTTTGTAATGTAGTCTCTGAGACAGTGCACACGTAATCTCTTGTGGGCTCTCCTTTATTGGTGATACACTCTTACCCATTACCAAACAGGAGCACTGGGATCTGGAGACAGAGTAGGGATATGTTACGTCACCACCGGAGTCCGCTCCATCGACTTCTACTCCGATCGCCAGGTGACGCCGTGTTCCTGCTGTGAATAGTGCTGGTGGTGGGAGAGGAGTCGATGCCAGTGGCGCCGGTGGGCGCAGGCTCCGCTCATCCACTGGTCTGGGTTTCCTGGGGATCTGCAGTGCCACTGGCTGACTGTAGGTGGCGGGTGTCTCCCAGCTGAAGTACCATCATTCAGCTACAGCCTATGGGAAGACACAACACCCTTTTTAATACCCCTCCTGTCTGCTAACCTCTGCCAGAGATAGATCTGAGAATTCTGGCTCTTGTTTCGTCCTATGATTTCGTGTGCTGATTACCGCGTGTTTCTTGACTACCCTCCTGCCTACTGTTTTTGTAGCTCACTGCCCGATCTGGATTTGACCTCTGCTACGTTTTCTGATTACGTCCTTGCCTGCCGATTCTGTCCCTGTTCCGCAATTCCTTATTTGACCCTGCCTGACGACTACTCTCTCAGACTGCAGCCTTCCACAGGTAGTGATCTCCAGGGCCCTGTGTAATTCCAAATCCCTATATAGGGGTTAAAGGGTTTCAGGGTTCTGGGGGTCCTCCATGGTGAATGGCTTTCCTCTAGCCTGTCCATTACAGCCCGTCTGAGTCTGTGGATCCAGGCAGGCGTTACAGGATAATACAGAATTATTGATTGCTCTCAGTGAGAGAAACAAAATTAAAATTTTGTAGT
The DNA here is from genome assembly GCF_048569485.1 of Anomaloglossus baeobatrachus. Lineage (NCBI taxonomy): Eukaryota > Metazoa > Chordata > Amphibia > Anura > Aromobatidae > Anomaloglossus > Anomaloglossus baeobatrachus. The sequence continues at coordinate 414,446,108 of NC_134358.1, forward strand.
TGTGATAACTTTTAATGGCTAACTAAAATAAAATATATGATGATGTTATAAAGCAAGCTTTCGAGACATCTCAGGTCTCTCACAACTACAAAATTTTAATTTTGTTTCTCTCACTGAGAGCAATCAATAATTTTCCAACTGGCTAACACGGTACCAAAATGTTTTTCTTTTAAGGATAATACAGGTATTAGTCGACGCCGAACAGGGGCGTCATGAGTGACTAGGATGCCGACCCCTGTATCTTAGGAAGGGAGAGAGTAGGGCATATATGTATTTTCCTACCTTTCTCTTCATTCATCAGTACACGGAAAATTATTTATTGTCTGTACTATGTTTGTGGCATATATGTTTATTAAAGTAATTGGTTTTAAGGTATTTTTTTATTGGGGTATTTGATTAGACAGTTCTACCTTAGTATTGAAAAATTGGTATTTGGTTCAAGTTATAGTTTTAACTTCCACTATTTGCCATACTTCAAAATGGAAAAAAAATCTTTGTAAAAAGCGCTCACAACTCTGTAATTGTTGCATTGTTTTAACGGTATTCATTGTACTGTAGAAATGGCATGATATTTTGTTCTGTCAATCAGTACAATTATATATGTACCAAATAACCAAATTTATAAAGGTTTTATGCTTTTAAAAAACGAAAATAAAATAGATGAAATAAAAACGTTGCCATTTATTCAACACTCTTATCTTGATTGCTTTTTTTTTTTTTCATTTTAAATTAGCTTTTTTTCAACTTTTTTTTTTTAAACAATTTTACAAAAATATAGCAATTCTAGCAGTTTTTCACTTTTTTACAGAATCATCATGCAGGATAAATAACATAATATTCAATATATCAGGTTTTCACAGATCAAGCTAAAATAATTGGAGGGCTTACATTAATTTATATCATTTTTTTACGTAAAAAGTGACAAATTTTGCTGCATTAAATTCTTGTTAAAAATGTAAACTTTTTGCTATTTTGCTCCACTTCCACCACTTTGGAATAATGGGTTTCAAAATGGGCGAAGTTAGCTATGGAAATAAGCTACAGGCCAGATTTAATGACTTGATTTTTTTAAAAAAAAAAAAAATTGGTAAAAAAAAATAAAAATCGAAATTTTACTCTAGTAGGAGAAAATGGAGTAAAAAGTAGAGAAACAGTTTCAGATTGTCATTGTAAAGATGCACCAAATTTTTCAAACAGTGTGTAACATTTTGATAAATTTGGGGCCAATAACAGCAATGTACCCACAAGGGAAGTGACTTAAATAGTCCCCTCAAAATAACTACTCCCCATTATGTTACCGTGTTTCCCCGAAAGTAAGGCCCTGTCTTACATTAATTTTACCCCCAAAAGTCCCACCCTGCCTTACTTTCGGGGGAGGCCTTACATTGGAAAAAAAAAAATAACAATTTCCCCCTCCCCCCTGCAGCCTCCCCATTGTTTGAGAGTCCGGCATCCACCCCATCCTCCCCCCTGCAGCCTCCCCATTGTTTGAGAGTCCGGCATCCACCCCATCCTCCCCCCTGCAGCCTCCCCATTGTTTGAGAGTCCGGCATCCACCCCATCCTCCCCCCTGCAGCCTCCCCATACAGTGGTTCTGCCCCCCACTCTGCCACCACACACACTGACACATACGGTACCGGTACAGCCCCACACGGCACCCACACACATATCGTACCGGTACCGTACACACACACACACACTGACACATACAGCCCCATACGGCACCCATACACATACCGTACACATACCGTACACACACAGAGAGAGAGTTTCGGAACTTACCGTTACTTTCCTTCTGCCGGGGACGCCGGAGACGCTGGACCAATGGGAGCGAGCTTGCAGGCGGTGACGTCGCGGCTGATTCGGCCAATCAGCTGCGAGCCGGCTGACTGGCCAATCACAGCTCGAGCTGATGGCCAGCAGGGAGCCTGTGACGAACAGGCTGATCGGCCAATCAGCATCAAGCAGGAAGAGCGTTGACCCGGGATGCGCCGCAGGCCGGCGAGATTGCGGGGGCCATTCACCGGAGGAGGCCTTACATTACGCCGCGACCACCACCCATAGGCGGCCTTACATTCCCCGGGCCCCCCCGCTACCCTGCCTTACAATCGGGGGGTGCCCTACATTGGCGGACCCCCCCGAAACCCCCACCCTGCCTTACTTTCGGGGGGGTCCTACTTTCGGGGAAACACGGTAGGTGTCCTGCTTGTGCTCTCTCAGTATAGCATTGTGCCATCTCTATTAGATTCCTCAGTGTGACAAATAGGTTTAAAGGGGTTGTCCTCTATATTAACATTGATGGCCTAATCTTAGGTCATCAATGTCTGATCGGCTGATCGATACGACACCCCGAACCCCCACCAGTCAGCTGTTGTTGGTTTGGGTGGTGGTAGCAGGCGGTCGAAAATGCTCAGTTGTGGAGCTGCCCGTCCTCTGATATTGATTTGAATGGGAGGCAGATGTGCAGTACCCAGCCACCACCGCTAACAGAAGATGAGGCAGCTCCGGAAGTAAACATTTCCGGCTTCCTGTTTCCGCCACCAAGCATGAAAATAGCTGATCGGCGGGGGTGTGAAGTGTTGGACCCCAGCTGATCAGATGGTGACTAAAGGGTACTTTACATGCTGCAATATCGGTACCGATATCGCTAGCGATCGTATCCGCCCCCGTCGGTTGTGCGTCACGGGCACATGCTGTCCGTGGCGCACAACCTCGCTTACACCCGTCACACATACTTACCTGCATAGCGATGTAGCTCTGGCCGTCGAACCACCTCCTTTCTAAGGGGGCGGTTCGTGCGCTGTCACAGCGACGTCACACGGCAGCCGTCCAATAGCAGAGGAGGGCGGAGATGAGCGGCCGGAACATGCCGCCCACCTCCTTACTTTCTCATTGCCGGTGGACGGAGGTAAATAGATGTTCATCGCTCCTGCGGTGTGACACATAGCGATGTGTGATGCTGCAGGAACGAGGAACAACATCGCTACTTACCAGACAACGATTTTTGGTAAATGAACGACCTCTCATATACCAACGATTTTTGTCTCTTTTGCCATCATTTAATGTCGCTCCTGCCTGTCACACGCTGCGATGTCGCTAACGACGCCGGATGTACGTCACAAACACCGTGACCCCGACGATATATCGTTAGCGATGTCGCAGCGTGTAAATGGCCCTTTATTCTAAGGATAGGCCATCAATGATAAAGTATTGGATAACCTCTTTAATAATTAACTGCAATCATTAGTAAAGTGAGTGCCTAATAAAATACTATAACATTAATCAATAAAGTAACTGGCATACCTTGTAAATTTCTCAAAGGCAGTGATTCCAAACCAACATTTATAGTCTTATCCTGAGAGTTTGAAAGTATGGCTAGCGCAGAGGTCTTAAGCAGTATGTTCCCTCGGATAATCCTAAGGTTGACCAATGGAATTTGCCTAACTGCATTCACAGCAATAAGAACATATCCTCCTACTTCTTGTATATCCTGGATGGAGAAAAAGAAACATTGAAGGGAACTATTATAATAAGCAGACGTTAAAAAAGACATTATTATATAAGATGCAAGTCTTGAAAAGTGAAAAAAATAAAACAGTTAACAAAATAATTTAGTTAAGAAAAAAAATCTGTATGCAGTAAGCTCCTGAGCGCCCTCTACTGGTGGCTGCAGACACACAGAATTATTTATATATGGTGAAGTCAATGTTCTGTGAGATAAAAAAGTGAGATAATTCAGGAGAGAATTTTTGAACTACTAAAAGGTCATATACCTTCTTATGAAATAGGCTGTACTGTGTATGTGAAAGACAAGGAATTTAGATTGTGAAAGCAGTGATGGATGAGAAGCTTTGTACTGCGCCATGGAGTATATTGGTGTTATATGAACAACATGGGACAGACAAATGCATGGCATTGCTGCCATCAAAATTAGATTTTTTTCAATAGACCAAAATTGATGGCCCACTGACAATCACAGTTACATAAAGCAAACAAAAAAACAGCACACAGCATTGAATCGGATATAAAAGTATCAGTCATTTACCTTCAGGAAAGACATATTATGATTCCGTTTTAAGTGGGTGATTTCCAGATTTCCAAGCACAACCTGACATCCATCGTACATTCTCTTCATAAAGTTGTAGTGGTCTTCAGGTGAAGCAATTTGCGTCAATTTATTGTCAGTTCCTAGACAAACTGTAAGAGAATACAAGAAATGAATCAACTGAGAAAGATACCAAAGTAAGAAATAGAAATTGGATCAGACAAATTAAGTAAAACATAGTTTACTCTCCAGATTACTGATGCAATAGAAGTAGGAACAAAATCTAGAAGAGTACTGTTCTAGAGAATACACATCTACACTGTTGTTATCGTGGGTGATCTACACTACACAGCAGACACAGGGTGTGCCAGACTCTATATCCAGATAGCGATCATAGGGTTAAGTATAGACTGCACATCTAGACTGCTGTAACAGTTGTAAGACTATACTATAATGTTGAATTTTTGTTATAGGGGTCATATAGACTATACTACTAGACTGTTGTTTTGTGGGGAGATACAGACTATACTTTTAGACCAATTTTAAAGAGGAAGGTTCAGACAATGCAATCAGAGTACGGGAAAAGAAGGAGGTCCAGATTATGCCATCAGAGTGCAGGAAGAGGAAGGTCCAGACTATGCCATCAGAGTGCTGGAATAGAGGGAGGATCCAGATTATGCAATCAGAGTGCTGGAATAGAGGGAGGATCCAGACTATGCAATCAGAGTGCTGGAATAGAGGGAGGATCCAGACTATGCAATCAGAGTGCTGGAATACAGGGAGATCCAGATTATGCAATCAGAGTGCTGGAATAGAGGGACGTACAGGAGATGCAATCAGAGTCCTGGAATAGAGGGCGATCCAGACTATGCAATCAGAGTGCTGGAATACAGGGAGATCCAGATTATGCAATCAGAGTGCTGGAATAGAGGGACGTACAGGAGATGCAATCAAAGTGCTGGAATAGAGGGAGATCCAGACTATGCAATCAGAGTGCTGGAATACAGGGAGATCCAGATTATGCAATCAGAGTGCTGGAATAGCGGGTGGTACAGGAGATGCAATAAGAGTGCAGGAAAAAATGGAGGTACAGGAGATGCAACCAGAGTTCAGGAAAAGAGGGAGATCGAGATTATGCAATCAGAGTGCTGGAATAGAGGGAGGTACAGGAGATGCAATCAGAGTCCTGGAATAGAGGGCGATCCAGACTATGCAATCAGAGTGCTGGAATACAGGGAGATCCAGATTATGCAATCAGAGTGCTGGAATAGAGGGACGTACAGGAGATGCAATCAAAGTGCTGGAATAGAGGGAGATCCAGACTATGCAATCAGAGTGCTGGAATACAGGGAGATCCAGATTATGCAATCAGAGTGCTGGAATAGCGGGAGGTACAGGAAATGCAATAAGAGTGCAGGAAAAAATGGAGGTACAGGAGATGCAACCAGAGTTCAGGAAAAGAGGGAGATCGAGATTATGCAATCAGAGTGCTGGAATAGAGGGAGGTACAGGAGATGCAATCAGAGTGCAGGAAAAGAGGGAGATCCAGACTATGAAATCAGAGTGCTGGGATAGAGGGAGGTACAGAAGATGCCATCAGAGTGCTGGAATAGAGGGAGGTACAGGAGATGCAATCAGAGTGCTGGAATAGAGGGAGGTACAGGAGATGCAATAAGAGTTAAGGCAAAGAGGGAGGTCCAGGAGATGCAACCAGAGTTCAGAAAAAGAGGGAGATCGAGATTATGCAATCAGAGTGCAGGAAAAGAGGGAGGTACAGAAGATGCAATCAGAGTGCTGGAATAGAGGGAGGTATAGGAGATGCAATCAGAGTGCTGGGATAGAGGGAGGTACAGAAGATGCAATCAGAGTGCTGGAATAGAGGGAGGTACAGGAGATGCAATCAGAGTGCTGGGATAGAGGGAGGTACAGAAGATGCAATCAGAGTGCTGGAATAGAGGGAGGTACAGGAGATGCAATCAGAGTGCTGGAATAGAGGGAGGTACAGGAGATGCGATAAGAGTGCAGGAAAAGAGGGAGGTCCAGATGATGCAATCAGAGTGCTGGGATAGAGGGAGGCCCAGACAATACAATCAGAGTGCTGGAACAGAGGAAGACCCAGATGATGTAATCAGAGTGCTGGAATAGAGGGAGGTACACCAGCTCCAATCAGAGTGCTGGAATAGAGTGAGATCCAGACAATGCAATCAGAGTGCTGGATTAGAGGGAGGTCCAGACTGTTCATCTAGACCACTGTTATAAAAGACATCTCAGCCATGCAATTAGACTGCCATTATAGAGGGAGGTCCATACTATACAGTCAAACCTCTGTTATAAGAAGATCAAGACTACATGTTTAGACTGCAATCAAAACAAAAACTCCCGAACACCCAACCAAACTCTTGTGCTAAGAGTTGATCTGCATTACACATCCAAACTGTTGTTCCAGCGACAAGTACAGAATTTTACTTTCACTTCTTTATAAATGTATCTGCTATTAATTAAAAGTAGTTGTACACTTTTTTAAGAGAAGAAATGAAGCCAGCTCACCTGAAGCAGAACAAATGAAATGAAGCACAGAAAGCCGCTCTCACCAGCATGAACAATCCAAATCCAAGTACAACAATCCAGCTCCAGAAATATATTAAAAAACGATTACATGTTTATTGAAGCATTAAAAATCAAGTCCATGATAAAAAAATTGTTGATAAATGTATATAATAGCCAAAATCGCATGGAAAACAGACCATGTGGGATACAGCTACGCGTTTCAGACTCCCTCCGGTTTCTTTTATCCAAGCTTTTTTAGCATGGACATTGACTTAGATTTGAATGCTTCAATAAAGATGTGATCTTTTTTAGATATATTTCTGGAGCTGGATTATTATACTTAGATTTGGACACTTTTTTAAGATTTATAACTCTAGAAATAATCTTGGGTCTAAAATCATAAGAATTTATATAGTATCCTATCTCAAAACCTTCCAAAGCTCCAGGTAAGTATGGAATACAGAGAAAATAGACTTGAATTATTCAGAAACCTATTCATTTTCTCTAGCAATAATCATTCTGACTTGACAGAGAATGAACTTTGATCTTTGAGTGTTAAGTAGAATGCAATGGTAACTGGAGGACAGGCATAACAAAGGTCAATCCATTATTAATGTAGGAAGGCTCTTGTACCGTTCTCCTCCACCGACAGCTGTAACCCAAGACGGTTGTGCAACTTACTGAGCACTTGTTGATAATGGTCTCTGTAAGTGGTTGTAAAGATAATTTATATGATATGACAGATATTACTTTTATTTACAAGATACCGTAAGTAAATGCATCTTAATTTTGCAATCTCAGAACAATTAATTCTGTTCACAAATTTGTCTGCAAATGTCCTGGTCAGATGAGCATTCCAAAAATGAAATGTGACGGAGGGGTTGGAATCCTCTATCTTTACCCCGTCCATGAACTATCCAACAATATGAAATGACAAATGATAACAGTGGTAGTTTACAATGGATTCCCTTCTGTCATAACGCTGAAGTCAGTATCCTTCTGCCGAAACGCGTGTATTGCACAGCTGCTTGGGATACACAGGAAGTTTACAGATGACTGTGTGTATACAGAGACTCAATTCTTGAACTGGCATCACTAAAGAAGGAGAATCACAGCTGGAAATGACCTGGGTTTTTTTTTTTACCCATTCACTGCCTGAAGTGAAGAAATGGATATATATATTGTGATAAATTTAGTCAATTAGCTTTTGGGATTATCATCTTCTGGGAGAGATGGTTGGCACTAAGAACACTTATTAAAGGAAACCTCTCATGGCATCCAAGCTGCCCAAACAATAGGAAGCATGAATCAGAAAAAATAAAGATGAAAATAATATGGACGTATACCCTGCTGTAACTAAATAAAAGCATAATGCATATAAACATAGGGTACTTAGTAAGCACTACTTTTGATCAACAAAGCATAAAGCCATCCCACTGCGACAAGGTGTACCCATTCGGGACAGTACCTAAACTCTCTAATATTAAAACCTCACCATGTGTCAACAGACATCAATCTGAATAAAGGCAGAGAGTGGCTGGGTCCCAACTGACCACACATCCAGGGGAGGCACTATAGATAAAATGCCCAGCATGAATCAGAGCCCAGCTGCTTGATTGCAGCTACGTATATATTCTTCTCTGAAATGCTCCAACCTGGCTTTTACCAGTGCAATGCAAGGTGATTGACAGGTCACTCGCAAGGTCTAGTCTTGTCTCTGGTTATGGTCCCCATCTGGATCTTTAAGCTATTTTCTCTGAGCATTTCAGAGAAAAATATATCTGGTAGCAATCGGGCAGCCCTCCTGCAGACACAGACAGATAAAGGCCCCTGTGCAAGAGCAATATATTGGTCATCTGTAGCCCAAGAGCTCATCAAAATGCACAATTGCACCTGCCTTGAAGGTAGAAATGGGCCCTCCAACCTCCTAGGCCCTGTGCTGCCGCACAGCTTGCACCAATGATATGTCCACCCCTGGTGCAGGCAGCCTGTGATTCATGCTGCCCCTGGTTTGGGCATAATGAATCAGCTGACAGGTTCCCTTTAACTCCAAAAAATTAGTTAGATTCAACATTGTCTGCAGCCAATTGTATTGTCTTGAAACATGGACACCCAAAACAGTTTCATGAATGAAAACGTTAGGCTGCCTAGATGTTCACAAACACATGCAGTGTCCCTCACTATGAGACTGTAGGTCCAGTACCCATGACGTCAGAACATCATCATTGGTCCACACCTTTCCGTATGGTGGCTCCTACAGACTTTGGCACAGTTCGTTCTTTCACACAGTGAGAGCCTTGTCAGACGTGCTCTCACTTAATCTTAATGAGCCTTCTCAGGTGAAAGAGCTTAAAGCTTATTCTCATCTCCATGATCCTATCCTAATATGTAGTAGGTGTAATAATAATATTAGCAAATATCGCCAAATAGAAAAGTAGTGTAGTTCGAATTCACTATGTCACTCACCTCATGTGCAGGGCATTGCAGGACCTTATGTATCCATGGTTACCACCATGCATATAGTCACAGTAAATTAGTTGCTAGTGGTCATAACCATGGATACCTAAGGCACATGAGGTAAGCAATATAGTGAATTAGAATTTCTAATTGGAGGTATTCGCTATTATTATTATTAATATTATGCCTACTACATATTGGGATAGGGTCTTGTAGATGGGAATACTCCTTTAATGTTTTCTCTTTTTTCTTCACTCCACCAGCCATACCCTCTTACAACGTTTGAGGTCGCCATACAGTTTAGCTAAAGGTAGTTTTTATAATTGCACAACTATTGGACACATGATAGTTGTATGAACAGTCATTATAAAGATCTATACACATTTCTGTCCAAATTGGTCATTGGACAACCTGGTTAAACTAGGTCAATGATAGCAGGCAATGAATGAATATTTCTGAGAATATTCTTTCAAAGTTAGATGACCTGTAGACGAAAAATATTTTATTAAAAAAAAAATCTTTTGTCCAGTTACCTTATGAGAAAAAAGTCTGACTTCAATGCAATCACTCACAGTGTGTGATCAGCTAAATAGATCTTTCATTTTTAATGGGGTTTTCTCCTTTAAGACACGTGGCCTCCTTGTAAAAGGTTTTATACTTATAAAACAACAAACAGAGCTACTCAGGCTCCCCAGATCCAGTGCCAACGGTCTATCTCTTCTCTGATCTCTTTATTTTGGCTACACCAGTGATGTCCCATTGATAGTGCAGAACTCATCTGCTGCTGAGCTTAGAGATTGGCTGCAGCGGTGATGTGCATTGTTGATATGACATCACTGCTGCAGCCAAAACATAGAGACTGGAGCATTGGCCAGATGCAAGAGAGCAAGTAATTCCCTCTGTTTATTCTTTTACAGGTATAAAGCGTTGAGGGATAACTAAAGTGAATGATCTCTTAAGAACAAAACATCTTTTCAGTTGACAGATCACAGACTGTGATTGTTATGCTTGGAGAAAGAAAAACGCTGCATTACAGCAAGTAAGCCTCATTCCATCTGTGAAACACAGTGGTGGTAGTATCATGGTTTCGGCCTGTTTTCCATTATCTGGGCTAAGACATCTTATCATCATTGATGGAACAATGAACTCTAAATCATACCAGCAAACCGTAAAGGAAAATGCCAGGACATCTGTCACGAGCTGACTCTCAAGAGAATGTGGGTCATGCAGCAAGACAAAGACCCAAAGGACCCAATAAATTCTACAAAATTGTGATTAAAGAAGAAAGTTTACAACTTGGAAAGTCCCGACCATGATCTTATAGAAATGTTGTGGGAGGACCTGAAATCAAGCAGCTCATGGGAGAAACCCACCAACATAACAGAGCTGAAGCTGTTTTATAGGGAGGAATGGGCTAAAATTCCTCCAAGCCGATGTGAAGACTTGATCAGCAATTACCAGAAAGTTTTAGACGCAGATATTGCTATAAATGGGGGGGTTACGCCACATACTGAAGACAAAGGTTCACATAATTTTGTCACTCACAGACGTTATATTGGATCATTTTGACTTATTTCTTTGATTTGTTTCTCTTTATCTACTTTTAGGAGGTGTATGAAAATCCGACTACAACAAATTTATACAGAAATATGGAAAATGTGGACATTTTCAAGCACCATTGTATGAATATTTAGTACAATTGTTATTTCTGCAATCCATACATATAGATTGACTGACAGTACACTTACACTTTAAGCAGTGTTGACAGACAAGTCCTTATTATTGCTGTCTGAGTCATTTCCTTCTTCGGAACGTAACTTTGCTCTCCTCCACCTTCATATTTCCTGTTGCATCACTACCTAGTCATACCTGGACTGGCATATTTAGTGCTGAAAGACTGACATTACGGCGCACATTTCTTGTTGCTACCTGTGCTAAATTTCCACATGCAAACATAATAAAGCCATTATCAGGCCCAGCAGATGCTCCTATCAGTACGACATTACCATAAGCGCTCTATCAACAATTCACGTGTACTCTTTGCTTCTTTCTCCAAAGTTCAGATCACTGTCCTCTCTTCTCACTCTAGTGGTAACCATTAACCTTTGTAAATGTTCCACGAAGGGCAAATATTTATAAGAAAACACGAGGAGATAGAACAAATGCGAATGTTGGCACATAAGGTGAAATAGATGACGTTAATCACTTTTAATTGCCTAAAAAATTAGCAGTGTGAGACGTGAAAAAAATGGACCACATGCAGATACCACAGACAGTCCTAGAGTCATATCTGCTGGACATTATTGCTTCCCGTCAGTGGTTTTCTCTGCCATATATGAATATATTCATACCATATATCTCAGAATAAATTGCAGTGAGAGCCAGCTTTCAGTGTCTCCTTTTAATTTTGCCTAGAATAACAGACAGAGCAGTAGCAATATTTTGACTTGTTCCAGTAGGTGGGTCTCCTCTAAAGATGAGCTGTAGTGTCCAGCAGTTGTTCTTATTCTTTATTGTTGCTACTCCCCTAAGGATACATCCACCATCCAGTTTCAGACATATGGGCCTTTTGATTTAATGCAATTTCTTATGATCTCTACGAGGGGGTGTTGCGTATATAATACAGAGCAGCCTAAAGACATCCCCACTATCGCCTCTGTGAGCCACGCCCAGTTGCAAAAGACCATAAAATTTAGCATTAGTTAAAAGGCCCATATCTCAAAAAAGAAATGTAATAACAAAAACGAACCACTTTTCACCTGGTGACAGTCCACTTTGAGACCTTGGCGACTTACAGCTATTTTTGAAGGTTTTTATAGACGCGTTAAAAATGTATCACTAAAGGATGAAGTTTCTAGGAAGTTGCTCTGGAGTTTTAGTTGAAAGTAAAGACTGAATGATTTTCTATACTTGTATCCATGCTTTATCTGTGGTTGACTCCTGTCTAATCTTAATTTTTTAACAGCCTTACTATATACACATGGTATGGGAGCACTGGTGGGGACTGGTGGAGATTTTTTCTCCCAGCCCCCGTATCTACTCCCTAAATTTGATTTTACATGCCATGTCCCCACTGGAAGACACAGACAGAAGATGGCCTCTGTGCAAGAACATTATATGGGCCCTTTCTAGTTAATAGTTCATCATAGTGCTCAATCCCACCTGCATTGGAGGCGGAAATTGGTGCCTTACCCCGTGTCCGCCCCATGCATGTCTCTTTCCACATTCCCCTCCTGCCCCTAAATGTGCCTGAAGTTTGGCAATACGGCATTCTAGTACCAAGAACAGAAAATATTCCCGGAGTGCAGCTTCTTCATTGGCTTCGATGGCACCTTCTAGTAATCTGGGAAGTCTCCTTTGTCACCCAAAAATCGAGTGCTTTTTGCTATCAGTTACAGACTACATTTTTCTTCAAAGCTGAGTTGTTTAGAGATCAAGTGATTGCGGGGACACATTCCATGCACTGGAGCGAATCACAGACATGAGACTGCTGAAAACAAGATGTCATTGCTCCCTGCGCCAGCCGAGACCGCCAAAACAACAGAGTTTGGAAGGGGTGACCATGACTTCTTTTACAACAATTTCTGCCTTAAAATGAAATTAAAGTTGGACAACCCCTTTAATGCATTGTTTAACGTGGTACTAATCAGAGGTACAATACATATACCCAATGCGAATTTTGTCAATGCAAAATACTTTATATATGAAAAGAAAATGTGTTTATACACTTTAAACTTTTAATGTTGTGTAGTACTTTTTATTTTTGAATATTTTTTAAAAATTCAAATTTACCATGTTTTCAACTTTTAGTTACTGGTCTAAATTTTGTGGGGTTAGGAAGACGGGCCAAATGTGCTGAGTTAGATGTGGTCTGCTCTGCCGTAAAATTATGACTGCTGTGAAGCACAGCTGTTGGCATCCTGTCTACTGGAAGCCAAAAACCACAGCTTTCTAAAGTGGGACATGAAACATAAAAAAATAAAGAACTGAAATAAAATCTGAAGAAAGAATAAATAAACATAAAGGATAACACAATAACCAAAAGATTATGACTTATTGCATTGGCGGACACAAACAGAAGAGGGCATCTGTGCTAGAACAATATATGGTACATTTGCTGTCCAATAGCGCATGGTAATGCACAATACGATCTGTTTTGGAGGTGGTTGTGGCCTCCTTATCTCTTGGGCCCACGTTGCACCAATGGTATGTCCGCCCCTGTATTATAGCATTTGCCTAATTTTAGCAATAGTGTTTTTCAAAAGCTTACATCGTTTCTGAAACTTCAGTTCATTTCTACTAGAGCTATGGAGACAGAATAGTAATGATTACAAGAATACACGTGGGTCAGCTATTTACTGGACAGAATTACAGTGTTTAGAGCTTTGATGCAGAACATTTCTTCAGTCTAAACTTCTGCTTGCATGGAAATTTCCCTATGTCTACAGAAAATCTGGTGGTGACATTGTGGTTGACGGGATCACAGACTTGTTTTCCCAGCATGGTATAAGATAGTTTTACACTGGAATTGTTTTATACCACCCACCACTATTTTGGACTGACATTTTAATTACCACGTAGAACAAGCTTTAATAAAACCCTGACTGTGATTTTCTACCTACACTCTTTTTTTTCTTAGGAGTACTAAAGAAAGCCCTCAATTTTCAGCTTTGAAACCAATTAAACAATAGGGAGATTGTATGTGTAGGTGTAGACGTACCATGAAACAGTACTGATTATTCCCTAAATACTTCCTTATATACTGCAGTTTTTAGCCTTCCATCTATGAAGTATTGGTTATGGCCTCCTGTCCGCCATTAATAGAAAGCATGAAATTCCACCAGTCGAACAATAACAGACAAGAACGGTTATTAGTGAAATATTCAGGAAGTCAAAATGATTTTTACTATCCGATTCAGGAAGTCTGTACAGCTTACAGATTGGCAAACACAATTATTAAATGGACATTAACATAAAATACCAGTTAATTTGATATTAGGAGGCATCTGCACAATCATCATTAAAAGACATCTGTTATCTAAGCAGAACATCTCTGAAACCATATATAAAAAACCTGCCCATGTCCTTTCCTTATAATATAGTTGTCGTCATTAGATCCCCTATCAACGTGAAACAGATGTGGGTCTACTACTTAAGATAGGCACATCATTACCTAAACCCAATGATACAGTATGGCTCTGTTTACACAAGCTGAGTCGGGCACTAAACGACCACCGATCAGTAATGTTTACCTATCAGCGGTCATATAAAATCCTGTTTACACGGGCAGACTGTCGTAAATGATGCGCACTGAGTGATCTGTAATAGGCTGTTCAGTGCACATAGACAGAAATTGTTCTCAGCAGCGCATGTCCTATATACACAGAATGATGTGCTGCCAAGAACGATAATTTTTAAGCAAATCTAAAAAAATTTTCATTCTAAGAATTAGCCTTTTGCTCTTTCATCAGGTGATCCTCACCCTGTTTACACTGCAAAGATTATTGTGAAATGGGTGTTCTTTGTGATAATCTTTCAGAGTCAATGACTACAGTAGTAGACCTCTCATGGTTACAACAGGAATGTTGCCGGGATGTACTAACAACAATGACGATAAGTACCGTAAATCCCTACTTCATTGCAGGCTTCCTTCAAAAATCTTGTGCTTTCTTCACAACATGATTGTGCCCCAGAACTTGGGTGTACATGTCCCAGCTTCAAGGAGCTTTCTTCTTCACTTCGGTACATGCACAGTGTGCCTCTCTGAAGCTGAGATGCATACACCCTACTTAAAGGGAATCTGCCACCACTTTGACCTTTTTAAACCAATAATATGGGCATACAGGTTATAGAATGCTGAAAAAAGTCATACCTGTCTGCCTCATATTGGATGCCTTGTTGTGGATAAATCATCTTTCATCACTTTATATAAATGAGCTCTTCCAGGCTATGGGGCGGATGCTGCCTGGAAAATAACTCCGCCTCCAGAGCTTATTTTAAATAAAAAGGGCAATACCAGTGTGACAGCCGCTCTCTGCTCTCACTACATAGCTGTGTGTGATTATAACTGACACGTCTGCAGGTTCCTCTCAGCTTCAGCCTCCAGCTTGCAATCAGACTGTGTTGCAACATTGTTACAATGCAGCAGATCTCAGTGAGCTGTAAAAAGTGTGTTTGCAAGAAGTCAAATTTAATTTCTCCTGTTCTGTGTCAGTCTCTTGACTGCCACTGATAACGCCCCTTTTATTTAAAATAAGCTCTGGAGGTGGAGTTATCTTCCAGGCAGCATCCGCCCCATAGCCTGGAAGAGCTCATTTAAAAAAGTGATAAAAGATGATTTATCTACAACACGGCATCTGATATGAGACATACAGGTATGACTTTTTTCAGCATTCTAGAACCTGTATGCCCAAATTAATAGGATAGATAGATCAAAGTGATGACAGATTCCCTTTAAGAGGCACAATGAAGTTGTGATAAAAGGTGCGCTGATGTGCAGGATTTGCTAGGAGCTGGCAATGACATTGGCTCTTGCAAATCATGTTATCACACCCACTCGGGGGGCGTGATAACATGCTGGGAGGGCAGACTAGTTCGGGTAAACCAACATCCTATCCACAAATCAAAGCCTAATTAGCATATTAAAAATAGGATTTATAAAGACTTTTTTTTTTTAAAAAAACCATGCCATTAGGAGTAAAGGCCCAGTCACACACAACGACTTACCAGCGATCCCGAAACGATGCGACCTGATCATGGCCGGCTTTAGGCATGTGCGACTTGTGCGGTCGCACAGGGCGCCGACGGCCATGCTTCAGGGGGGGCGCAGCAGAGAGGTAAGAAGTTGTACATTTCCTGGCTCCTCCAGTCCCAGCACTACGTTTTTACTGTAACCGCCACTGGTTAATTACTTAGCTTTATGTAGCCCTGGCCAGCCGGGCCCACCATGTTCACCGAGCCCCAGTCAAAGCTGCAGCAAAGGGCACCGGCGGTGTCGCTCCAGCCATAACTGCAGTCTGCACATGACTAAGGTGCGTGTGAAGTCCATCTAGGGCATTGCATGCAAATTAGCCATGTGGTGGCGCGTCATCCCACAGCCCAATGTGATGAGGTCATCACTCTGCACCTCATCACAGTGCTGCGGACAACGTGGAGCTGGCGAGCGTGCGGCATCTGGCAGGGAGAGATAGGCGCTCTATGAGCTGAAGATTGCCGGGGGTGGTGGGGGGCACCCTGACTCAAGCCGCGGGTGGTGGGGGGGCGCTGACTCCAGGCGCGGGTGGTGGGTGGGCCTCTGACTCCAGCTGCGGGGTGGGGCACTGATTCAAAGGGAGGGGGGGCCGCTGACTCCAGCCACAGGTGGTGGGGGGGACCCGCTGACTCCAGCCGCGGATGGTGGTGGGGGGCACTGACCTCCAGGGGTGAGGGGGTGCTCACTCCAGCCACAGGGGGTGGGGGGGCCGCTGACTCCAGCTGCGGGGGGAGGGGAGGGCGCTGACTCAAGCCGCGGAGAATGGGGGGGCACTGACTGCAGCCCCTGCCTTGCTTTAGCTGGATGTGTGGAGGGCACACATCCAGCTGAAATGCATCGCTGCTCAGAGAGGACGCTGCATGTTTGTTTTTTTTTCTTTTTGCAGTAGACAAATATATACGAGGAGAGACCCAGGAAAGGCACATATACACAAGAAGGAGGAGATATATACCAGGAAGGGGACAAAAACCAGGATGGGGACATATATACCTGGAAGAGGACATTTATGCTAGGAAGGGAACAATAAACCAGGATGGGGACATGCATACCAGGAAGGGCCCAGGATGCAGACATATATACCAGGATTTGGACATATATACCAGGAGGATATTATACAGAGAGACAATGTGTGTGGGGGGGATAGTATACAGAGGGATAGTGTGTGTGGGGTGATATACAGAGGAGCATTTTGTGTGTGAGGATATATATAAAGAGGGGCAGCTTGTATGGGGGATAGTGTACAAAGGGGCAGCGTACATGAGGGATATTACACAGAGGGTCATTGTGTTTGTCTATATTATACAGAGTTGCAGTGTGTGGGGGATATATAGTGGGGCAGTGTGCGTGTAGGATGCTACATAGAGGAGCAGTGTGTGGGATATTATACAAATGAGCAGTGTGTGTTGGTATTTACAGAGGAGCATTGTTTGTGGGGAGATATTATACAGAAGAGCAGTGGGTGTGGGAGGATATTATACAGAGGAGCAGTGTGTGTTTGAGGATATTATACAGAGGAACAGTGTGTGTGCGCGGGATAATATATTGATAAATACTGTGTGTGGGGGATACTAAACAGAGGAGCACAGTGTGGGGGGATATTATACAGAGGAGCAGTGTGTATGGGGGGGTATTATGCAGAGGGGCATTGTGTGTGGGGGATATTATACAGAGAAGCAGTGTGTGGGGGGATATTACACTGAGGAGCAGTGTGATTGGGGGCATATTATACAGAGGAGCATTGTGTGTGAATATTATACACAGGGGCATTGTGTGGGTATATTCTACTGAGGGGCAGTGTTTGTGGGGGATATTATACATGAGGCAGTGTGTGTGGGAGAGATATTATACAGAGGAGCAGTGTGTGTGTGTGATATCTTACAGAGGGGCAGTGTGTGGGGATATTATACACAGGGATATCGTGTGGGGGTACACTGAGGGGCAGTGTGTGGGAGAATATTATAAATAGGGGCAGTGTGGGAAAGAGATTATGGAAAGGGTCAGTGTAGAGAGTATATTATGGAGAGGGGAAGTGTAGGGGGTGTATTATTAATTTTCTAAGGGAAATGCTTTATTTTCTGGAACAACTTCAAAGGTGCAAACACTTTTGGCCATGACTGTGTGTGTGTGTGTGTGTGTGTGTATATATATACACACACACACACACACACATACGTTTTTCCAAGAATGGTGGTGAGTGTGGAGGGCTTGAGGGGTGGAGTCGGAGCTGGGGTGGGGTGTAATATCCGTGGATACAGCATAAATGGTTGAAATCGGAAGACTTCTAAAAAAACAAGATCAGACGTGGTGGATTTGAGGTGCAGATTCTCCAGCACAAATTTGTAATTTATTGTACATTTGAGGAGATCAATTTTCTTAGGATATAAAAAAAAATGGCCTCCTGTCCTCGTTTGTTTTCTGGGAAACTGGGTAAAAAATCAGTAAGAGGGGCACCAAAGGGCAGTTTTGCACAGGGCGCAATTCAGGCTAAGGCCGGCCCTGGACCTGATAGGGATAGCAGGTAAGTCGCTGGGAGGTCGCAGGTGAGATGTCACACAGTCAGATCTTACCAGCGATGCAGGAACAATACAGGTCGCAGTAGCGACCTGTATAACGATCTCAGCAGTCACTGTGACCCTGTCACACAGTGTCAAACACAGCGATGGGTCCTGCCCAGCAGGACATCGCCTTTGAAGAAAATGGCCTGGGCCATTCTGCAATGACTAGCGATCTCACAGCAGGGGCCTGATCGCTGGTAGATGTCACACATAACAAGATCGCTAACGGGATCGCTACTGCGTCACAGAAACCGTGACTCGGCTGCGATCTCGCTAGCTATCTCGTTATGTGTGACGGTACCTTAAAAGACAATAAAAGACTGGCTATGCAGGGTATTTAGTAATAAATTTATAAATACTGGTGGGTTGGAGGGCATGTGGGACCTGTCAGATTCTTTTTAGTAGCTTTGCTGGATTCATCATGTTATGGAAATGAGTGGCACCTGATGGACCCTACAGACCAAATAGTGTAACTTGCTGTAGCATTTTCTCCGATAGTTTTTGCCAAATCTGCGACAAAGGTTTGAACACAGATATGAATATGAACTACGATTGTATACTGCAAATAATTCACAAAATGTTTTTTCTCCAAATTCTATATGGATGATAGATACAATTTTATGGGTTACAGTAATTAACTAAAATATTGAGCTTACACAAGTGCATACAATTACAAATGTAGAATGGTTTGGCTCTCTTCTCCCTGTTTATAAGTCAAGGCTGCCCTAAATGAATGCAAAGCAGCCTGACCACCTGAAATAACAGAATTTAACTTCTGTTCCCCACAGGAGAAACGTGACTCAAGGCTCAGGCACAAAGAAAATAATCCGTAATATGCCAAGTAATGAGCTTTCAAATTCTGACAGAAAGGTGACCTGGGAGTTGGTGGTGCACGGCATAATAAAATGTGTCTCTGTCTAGGAATAATTTTTCCAATAATGTAAAGGAGTTTTACCATAAAAAGAAAGCTGATAAAATTTGAATTGTAAATTAGTCGACAAGTCTATAGAGAATGTGGTCCATAAAAAAAACTAGGAATCAGAAACAAATCACTCATGAAAGGGAATCTAGGTTCAGTTTGATTGAAAGAATATGTCACACATAGTAGAAAGTTTTACAAAGCAAGAAATAAATAGTCTTGTACCTAAAATAACTATGAATGGATGGTATAGAATACTACATGCTTGATCCAGCACAGGAGATTTGTGGAAGGCGTCAGCTGGCACACTGAACTGTGAGATGAGTGGTCTGGTACACTAAACTATGAAACAAGTGGTTTGGTACACTGACCTGTGAGAGGAGTGGTCTGGTACACTGAACTGTGTAAGGAGTGATCTGGTACACTGACCTGCGAAAGGAGTGGTCTGGTACACTGAACTGTGAGAGGAGTGGTCTGGTACACTGAACTGTGTAAGGAGTGGACTGGTACACTGACCTGCGAAAGGAGTGGTCTGGTACACTGAACTGTGAGAGGAGTGGACTGGTACACCTGTTGAGGAGGACCTATACATCAAATACTTAATTAACCTTTTGACAAGGGATTGTGGGAAATATATCGATTTGCCTTACATAATTCAGGTTTCAGATCATATACATGACACAGATATGAAGATGGCCATCATTTCCTGTTATCTACACCTTGCTTGGAATGCAAGGAATGTCCAGATGAAAGAAGACCTCCATATAAGGGAAAGACTGGTCAAGCTGGAAATCACGGACCAAACCATCAGCATGGATGCACCAGATGACATCCCTCCCATCGTCATGGTTTCATCCACTGGAGTCAGACCCGCCCATCAACAGCAACACAGATCTCCCCATTGGCTAGCCAATGAACTGTCCCACTAAATGTGCATATCTGAACTTGTATACGC